>NW_027305731.1:0-72160 GCF_039555335.1 Amphiura filiformis | reverse complement strand
CAGGGAAAATGTAATAGTATAATATAGTATAGTAATACCAGTACCAACCTATATAAAGATATTAGAGTGAGAAGAAGTGCCCCAAGTGGAACAGTGGAACAGGGAAAATGTAATAGTATAATATAGTAATACCAGTACCAACTATATATAAAGATATTAGAGGAGAAGTGCCTCAAGTGGAACAGTGGAACAGGGAAAATGTAATAGTATAATATAGTAATACCAGTACCAACCTATATAAAGATATTAGAGTGAGAAGTGCTCAAGTGGAACAGTGGAACAGGGAAAATGTAATAGTATAATATAGTAATACCAGTACCAACCTATATAAAGATATTAGAATTAGAGTGTCCCAAGAGGAACAGTGTAACAGGGAAAAATGTAATAGTATAATATAGTAATACCAATACCAGTACCAACCTATATAAAGATATTAGAGTGAGAAGTGCCCAAGTGGAACAGGAACAGGGAAAAATGTAATAGTATAATATAGTAATACCAGTACCAATTTATATAAAGATATTAGAGTGAGAAGTGCCCAAGTGGAACAGTGGAACAGGGAAAATGTAATAGTATAATATAGTAATACCAGTACCAGTACCAACCTATATAAAGATATTAGAGTGAGAAGTGCCTCAAGTGGAACAGTGGAACAGGGAAAAAAAATGTAATAGTATAATATAGTAATACCAGTACCAACCTATATAAAGATATTAGAGTGAGAAGTGCCAAGTGGAACAGTGGAACAGGGAAAATGTAATAGTATAATATAGTAATACCAGTACCAACCAATATAAAGATATTAGAGTGAGAAGTGCCCAAGTGGAACAGTGGAACAGGGAAAATGTAATAGTATAATATAGTAATACCAGTACCAACCTATATAAAGATATTAGAGTGAGAAGTGCCTCAAGTGGAACAGTGGAACAGGGAAAATGTAATAGTATAATATAGTAATACCAGTACCAACCTATATAAAGATATTAGAGTGAGAAGTGCCCAAGTGGAACAGTGGAACAGGGAAAATGTAATAGTATAATATAGTAATACCAGTACCAACCTATATAAAGATATTAGAGGAGAAGTGCCAAGTGGAACAGTGGAACAGGGAAAATGTAATAGTATAATATAGTAATACCAGTACCAACCTATATAAAGATATTAGAGTGAGAAGTGGCCCAAGTGGAACAGTGGAACAGGAAAAAATGTATAATAATAGTATAATATAGTAATACCAGTACCAACCTATATAAAGATATTAGAGTGAGAAGTGCCCAAGTGGAACAGTGGAACAGGGAAAATGTATGTAATAGTATAAATAGTATAGTATAATACCAGTAATACCAGTACCAACCTATATAAAGATATTAGAGTGAGAAGTGCCCAAGTGGAACAGTGGAACAGGGAAAAAATGTAATAGTATAATATAGTAATACCAGTACCAACCTATATAAAGATATTAGAGTGAGAAGTGCCCTCAAGTGGAACAGTGGAACAGGGAAAATGTAATAGTATAATATAGTAATACCAGTACCAACCTATATAAAGATATTAGAGTGAGAAGTGCCCAAGTGGAACAGTGGAACAGGGAAAATGTAATAGTATAATATAGTAATACCAGTACCAACTTATATAAAGATATTAGAGGAGAAGTGCCTCAAGTGGAACAGTGGAACAGGGAAAATGTAATAGTATAATATAGTAATACCAGTACCAACCTATATAAAGATATTAGAGTGAGAAGTGCCCAAGTGGAACAGTGGAACAGGGTAAAATGTAATAGTATAATATAGTAATACCAGTACCAACCATTCTATATAAAGATATTAGAGTGAGAAGTGCCTCAAGTGGAACAGTGGAACAGGGAAAATGTAATAGTATAATATAGTAATACCAGTACCAACCTATATAAAGATATTAGAGTGAGAAGTGCCCCAAGTGGAACAGTGGAACAGGGAAAATGTAATATTATAATATAGTAATACCATAATACCAGTACCAACCTATATAAAGATATTAGAGTGAGAGTGCCCAAGTGGAACAGTGGAACAGGGAAAATGTAATAGTATAATATAGTAATACCAGTACCAACCTATATAAAGATATTAGAGTGAGAAGTGCCCCAAGTGGAACAGTGGAACAGGGAAAATGTAATAGTATAATATAGTAATACCAGTACCAACCTATATAAAGATATTAGAGTGAGAAGTGCCCAAGTGGAACAGTGGAACAGGGAAAATGTAATAGTATAATATAGTAATACCATAATACCAGTACCAACCTATATAAAGATATTAGAGTGAGAAGTGGCAGGGAAAATGTAATAGTATAATATAGTAATACCATAATAAGAGTACGAACCTATATAAAGATATTAGAGTGAGAGTGGCCCAAGAGGAACAGTGGAACAGGGAAAATGTAATAGTATAATATAGTAATACCAGTACCAACTTATATAAAGATATTAGAGGAGAAGTGCCTCAAGTGGAACAGTGGAACAGGGAAAAATGTAATAGTATAATATAGTAATACCATAGTACCAGTACCAACCTATATAAAGATATTAGAGTGAGAAGTGCCTCAAGTGGAACAGTGGAACAGGGAAAAATGTAATAGTATATATAGTAAGTAATACCAGTACCAACCTATATAAAGATATTAGAGTGAGAAGTGCCCAAGTGGAACAGTGGAACAGGGAAAATGTAATAGTATAATATAGTAATACCAGTACCAACCTATATAAAGATATTAGAGTGAGAAGTGCTCAAGTGGAACAGTGGAACAGGGAAAATGTAATAGTATAATATAGTAATACCAGTACCAACCTATATAAAGATATTAGAGTGAGAAGTGCCCAAGTGGAACAGTGGAACAGGGAAAATTAATGTAATATATATAATATATAATACCAGTACCAATTTATATAAAGATATTAGGTAAGAAGTCCTCAAGTCGAACAGTGGAACAGGGAAAATGTAATAGTATAATATAGTGATACAGTTACCAACCTATATAAAGATATTAGAGTGAGAAGTGCCCAAGTGGAACAGTGGAACAGGGAAAATGTAATAGTATAATATAGTAATACCAGTACCAACCTATATAAAGATATTAGAGTGAGAAGTGCCTCAAGTGGAACAGTGGAACAGGGAAAATGTAATAGTATAATATAGTAATACCATAATACCAGTACCAACCTATATAAAGATATTAGAGTGAGAAGTGTCTCAAGTGGAACAGTGGAACAGGGAAAATGTAATAGTATAATATAGTAATACCAGTACCAACCTATATAAAGATATTAGAGTGAGAAGTGGCCCAAGTGGAACAGTGGAACAGGGAAAAATGTAATAGTATAATATAGTAATACCAGTACCAAACTATATAAAGATATTAGAGTGAGAAGTGCCCCAAGTGGAACAGTGGAACAGGAAAAAATGTAATAGTATAATATAGTAATACCAGTACCAACCTATATAAAGATATTAGAGTGAGAAGTGCCTCAAGTGGAACAGTGGAACAGGGAAAATGTAATAGTATAAATATAGTAATACCAGTACCAACCTACCAGTATAAAGATATTAGAGTGAGAAGTGTCTCAAGTGGAACGAGTGGAACAACAAAAATGTAATAGTAAAAAAATTATAGTAATACCAGTACCAACCTATATAAAGATATTAGAGTGAGAAGTGCCCAAGTGGAACAGTGGAACAGGGAAAAATGTAATAGTATAATATAGTAATACCAGTACCAACCTATATAAAGATATTAGAGTGAGAAGAGGCCCAAGTGGAACAGTGGAACAGGGAAAATGTAATAGTATAATATAGTAATACCAGTACCAACCTATATAAAGATATTAGAGTGAGAAGTGCCCAAGTGGAACAGTGGAACAGGGAAAATGTAATAGTATAATATAGTAATACCAGTACCAACCTATATAAAGATATTAGAGTGAGAAGTGTCCCAAGTGGAACAGTGGAACAGGGAAAATGTAATAGTATAATATAGTAATACCAGTACCAACCTATATAAAGATATTAGAGTGAGAAGTGCCTCAAGTGGAACAGTGGAACAGGGAAAATGTAATAGTATAATATAGTAATACCAGTACCAACCTATATAAAGATATTAGAGTGAGAAGTGCCTCAAGTGGAACAGTGGAACAGGGAAAATGTAATAGTATAATATAGTAATACCAGTACCAACCTATATAAAGATATTAGAGTGAGAAGTGCCCAAGTGGAACAGTGGAACAGGGAAAATGTAATAGTATAATATAGTAATACCATAATACCAGTACCAACCTATATAAAGATATTAGAGTGAGAGTGTCTCAAGTGGAACAGTGGAACAGGGAAAATGTAATAGTATAATATAGTAATACCAGTACCAACCTATATAAAGATATTAGAGTGAGAAGTGGCTCAAGTGGAACAGTGGAACAGGGAAAATGTAATAGTATAATATAGTAATACCAGTACCAACCTATATAAAGATATTAGAGTGAGAAGTGCCTCAAGTGGAACAGTGGAACAGGGAAAATGTAATAGTATATATATATAATAATACCAGTACCAACCTATATAAAGATATTAGAGTGACAATTAGCCCAAGAGGAACAGTGGAACAGGGAAAAATGTAATAGTATAATATAGTAATACCAGTACCAACCTATATAAAGATATTAGAGTGAGAAGTGCCCAAGTGGAACAGTGGAACAGGGAAAATGTAATAGTATAATATAGTAATACCAGTACCAACTTATATAAAGATATTAGAGTGAGAAGTGCCCAAGTGGAACAGTGGAACAGGGAAAATGTAATAGTATAATATAGTAATACCAGTACCAACCTATATAAAGATATTAGAGTGAGAAGTGCCCAAGTGGAACAGTGGAACAGGGAAAATGTAATAGTATAATATAGTAATACCAGTACCAACTTATATAAAGATATTAGAGTGAGAAGTGCCCCAAGTGGAACAGTGGAACAGGGAGAAATGTAATAGTATAATATAGTAATACCAGTACCAACCTATATAAAGATATTAGAGTGAGAGTGTCCCAAGTGGAACAGTGGAACAGGGAAAAAAATGTAATAGTATAATATAGTAATACCAGTACCAACCTATATAAAGATATTAGAGTGAGAAGTGCCCAAGTGGAACAGTGGAACAGGGAAAAATGTAATAGTATAATATAGTAATACCAGTACCAAAGTACCTATATAAAGATATTAGAGTGAGAAGTGGCCCAAGTGGAACAGTGGAACAGGGAAAACTGTAATAGTATAATATAGTAATACCAGTACCAACCTATATAAAGATATTAGAGTGAGAAGTGCCTCAAGTGGAACAGTGGAACAGGGAAAAATGTAATAGTATAATATAGTAGTACCAGTACCAACCTATATAAAGATATTAGAGTGAGAAGTGCCCCAAGTGGAACAGTGGAACAGGGAAAAATGTAATAGTATAATATAGTAATACCATAATACCAGTACCAACCTATATAAAGATATTAGAGTGAGAGTGTCCAAGTGGAACAGTGGAACAGGGAAAAATGTAATAGTATAATATAGTAATACCAGTACCAACCTATATAAAGATATTAGAGTGAGAAGTGCCCCAAGTGGAACAGTGGAACAGGGAAAATGTAATAGTATAATATAGTAATACCAGTACCAACCTATATAAAGATATTAGAGTGAGAAGTGCCCCAAGTGGAACAGTGGAACAGGGAAAATGTAATAGTATAATATAGTAATACCAGTACCAACCTATATAAAGATATTAGAGGAGAAGTGCCCAAGTGGAACAGTGGAACAGGGAAAATGTAATAGTATAATATAGTAATACCAGTACCAACTTATATAAAGATATTAGAGGAGAAGTGTCTCAAGTGGAACAGTGGAACAGGGAAAATGTAATAGTATAATATAGTAATACCAGTACCAACCTATATAAAGATATTAGAGTGAGAAGTGCCTCAAGTGGAACAGTGGAACAGGGAAAATGTAATAGTATAATATAGTAATACCAGTACCAATTTATATAAAGATATTAGAGTGAGAAGTGCCCAAGTGGAACAGTGGAACAGGGAAAATGTAATAGTATAATATAGTAATACCAGTACCAACCTATATAAAGATATTAGAGTGAGAAGTGTCTCAAGTGGAACAGTGGAACAGGGAAAATGTAATAGTATAATATAGTAATACCAGTACCAACCTATATAAAGATATTAGAGTGAGAAGTGCCCAAGTGGAACAGTGGAACAGGGAAAATGTAATAGTATAATATAGTAATACCAGTACCAACCTATATAAAGATATTAGAGTGAGAAGTGCCCAAGTGGAACAGTGGAACAGGGAAAATGTAATAGTATAATATAGTAATACCAGTACCAACCTATATAAAGATATTAGAGTGAGAAGTGCCCAAGTGGAACAGTGGAACAGGGAAAATGTAATAGTATAATATAGTAATACCAGTACCAACCTATATAAAGATATTAGAGGAGAAGTGGCTCAAGTGGAACAGTGGAACAGGGAAAATGTAATAGTATAATATAGTAATACCAGTACCAACCTATATAAAGATATTAGAGTGAGAAGTGCCTCAAGTGGAACAGTGGAACAGGGAAAATGTAATAGTATAGTATAATATAGTAATACCAGTACCAACCTATATAAAGATATTAGAGTGAGAAGTGCCCAAGTGGAACAGTGGAACAGGGAAAATGTAATAGTATAATATAGTAATACCATAATACCAGTACCAACCTATATAAAGATATTAGAGTGAGAGTGTCCCAAGTGGAACAGTGGAACAGGGAAAAATGTAATAGTATAATATAGTAATACCAGTACCAACCTATATAAAGATATTAGAGTGAGAAGTGCCCAAGTGGAACAGTGGAACAGGGAAAATGTAATAGTATAATATAGTAATACCAGTACCAACCTATATAAAGATATTAGAGTGAGAAGTGCCCCAAGTGGAACAGTGGAACAGGGAAAATGTAATAGTATAATATAGTAATACCAGTACCAACCTATATAAAGATATTAGAGTGAGAAGTGCCTCAAGTGGAACAGTGGAACAGGGAAAATGTAATAGTATAATATAGTAATACCAGTACCAACCTATATAAAGATATTAGAGTGAGAAGTGCCTCAAGTGGAACAGTGGAACAGGGAAAATGTAATAGTATAATATAGTAATACCAGTACCAACCTATATAAAGATATTAGAGTGAGAAGTGGCTCAAGTGGAACAGTGGAACAGGGAAAATGTAATAGTATAATATAGTAATACCAGTACCAACCTATATAAAGATATTAGAGTGAGAAGGTCCCAAGTGGAACAGTGGAAACAGGGAAAATGTAATAGTATATAATATAGTAATACCAGTACCAACCTATATAAAGATATTAGAGTGAGAAGTGCCCCAAGTGGAACAGTGGAACAGGGAAAATGTAATAGTATAATATAGTAATACCAGTACCAACCTATATAAAGATATTAGAGTGAGAAGTGCCCAAGTGGAACAGTGGAACAGGGAAAATGTAATAGTATAATATAGTAATACCAGTACCAACCTATATAAAGATATTAGAGTGAGAAGTGCCTCAAGTGGAACAGTGGAACAGGGAAAATGTAATAGTATAATATAGTAATACCAGTACCAACCTATATAAAGATATTAGAGTGAGAAGTGCCCCAAGTGGAACAGTGGAACAGGGAAAATGTAATAGTATAATATAGTAATATATAATACCAGTACCAACCTATATAAAGATATTAGAGTGAGAGTGTCCCAAGTGGAACAGTGGAACAGGAAAAAATGTAATAGTATAATATAGTAATACCAGTACCAACCTATATAAAGATATTAGAGTGAGAAGTGCCCAAGTGGAACAGTGGAACAGGGAAAATGTAATAGTATAATATAGTAATACCAGTACCAACCTATATAAAGATATTAGAGTGAGAAGTGCCAAGTGGAACAGTGGAACAGGGAAAATTAATAGTATAATATAGTAATACCATAATACCAGTACCAACCTATATAAAGATATTAGAGTGAGAAGTGTCTCAAGTGGAACAGTGGAACAGGGAAAATGTAATAGTATAATATAGTAATACCAGTACCAACCTATATAAAGATATTAGAGTGAGAAGTGCCCAAGTGGAACAGTGGAACAGGGAAAAATGTAATAGTATAATATAGGAATACCAGTACAAACCTATATAAAGATATTAGAGTGAGAAGTGTCTCAAGTGGAACAGTGGAACAGGGAAAAAAATGTAATAGTATAATAAGTAATAAGTAATACCAGTACCAACCTATATAAAGATATTAGAGTGAGAAGTGCCTCAAGTGGAACAGTGGAACAGGGAAAATGTAATAGTATAATATAGTAATACCAGTACCAACCTATATAAAGATATTAGAGTGAGAAGTGCCCAAGTGGAACAGTGGAACAGGGAAAATGTAATAGTATAATATAGTAATACCAGTACCAACCTATATAAAGATATTAGAGTGAGAAGTGCCCAAGTGGAACAGTGGAACAGGGAAAATGTAATAGTATAATATAGTAATACCAGTACCAACCTATATAAAGATATTAGAGTGAGAAGTGCCCAAGTGGAACAGTGGAACAGGGAAAATGTAATAGTATATATATAATATAATACCAGTACCAACCTATATAAAGATATTAGAGTGAGAGTGTCCCAAGTGGAACAGTGGAACAGGGAAAATGTAATAGTATAATATAGTAATACCAGTACCAACCTATATAAAGATATTAGAGTGAGAAGTGCCTCAAGTGGAACAGTGGAACAGGGAAAAATGTAATAGTATAATATAGTAATACCAGTACCAACCTATATAAAGATATTAGAGTGAGAAGTGCCCAAGTGGAACAGTGGAACAGGGAAAATGTAATAGTATAATATAGTAATACCAGTACCAACCTATATAAAGATATTAGAGTGAGAAGTGCCCCAAGTGGAACAGTGGAACAGGGAAAATGTAATAGTATAATATAGTAATACCAGTACCAACCTATATAAAGATATTAGAGTGAGAAGTGCCCAAGTGGAACAGTGGAACAGGGAAAATGTAATAGTATAATATAGTAATACCAGTACCAACCTATATAAAGATATTAGAGTGAGAAGTGCCCAAGTGGAACAGTGGAACAGGGAAAAATGTAATAGTATAATATAGTAATACCAGTACCAACCTATATAAAGATATTAGAGTGAGAAGTGCCCAAGTGGAACAGTGGAACAGGGAAAATGTAATAGTATAATATAGTAATACCAGTACCAACCTATATAAAGATATTAGAGTGAGAAGTGCCCAAGTGGAACAGTGGAACAGGGAAAATGTAATAGTATAATATAGTAATACCAGTACCAACCTATATAAAGATATTAGAGTGAGAAGTGCTCAAGTGGAACAGTGGAACAGGGAAAAATGTAATAGTATAATATAGTAATACCAGTACCAACCTATATAAAGATATTAGAGTGAGAAGTGCCCCAAGTGGAACAGTGGAACAGGGAAAAATGTAATAGTATAATATAGTAATACCAATACCAGTACCAACCTATATAAAGATATTAGAGTGAGAAGTGTCCCAAGTGGAACAGTGGAACAGGGAAAATGTAATAGTATAATATAGTAATACCAGTACCAACCTATATAAAGATATTAGAGTGAGAAGTGCCCAAGTGGAACAGTGGAACAGGGAAAATGTAATAGTATAATATAGTAATACCAGTACCAACCTATATAAAGATATTAGAGTGAGAAGTGCCCAAGTGGAACAGTGGAACAGGGAAAATGTAATAATAATATATAGTAATACCAGTACCAACCTATATAAAGATATTAGAGTGAGAAGTGCCCAAGTGGAACAGTGGAACAGGGAAAATGTAATAGTATAATATAGTAATACCAGTACCAACCTATATAAAGATAAAAGAGTGAGAAGTGGCTCAAGTGGAACAGTGGAACAGGGAAAAATCTAATAGTATAATATAGTAATACCAGTACCAACCTATATAAAGATATTAGAGTGAGAAGTGCCCCAAGTGGAACAGTGGAACAGGGAAAAATGTAATAGTATAATATAGTAATACCAGTACCAACCTATATAAAGATATTAGAGTGAGAAGTGCCCCAAGTGGAACAGTGGAACAGGGAAAATGTAATAGTATAATATAGTAATACCAGTACCAACCTATATAAAGATATTAGAGTGAGAAGTGCCTCAAGTGGAACAGTGGAACAGGGAAAATGTAATAGTATAATATAGTAATACCATAATACCAGTACCAACCTATATAAAGATATTAGAGTGAGAAGTGGACCAAGTGGAACAGTGGAACAGGGAAAAATGTAATAGTATAATATAGTAATACCAGTACCAACCTATATAAAGATATTAGAGTGAGAAGTGCCCAAGTGGAACAGTGGAACAGGGAAAATGTAATAGTATAATATAGTAATACCAGTACCAACCTATATAAAGATATTAGAGTGAGAAGTGCCTCAAGTGGAACAGTGGAACAGGGAAAATGTAATAGTATAATATAGTAATACCAGTACCAACCTATATAAAGATATTAGAGTGAGAAGTGCCCAAGTGGAACAGTGGAACAGGGAAAATGTAATAGTATAATATAGTAATACCAGTACCAACCTATATAAAGATATTAGAGTGAGAAGTGCCTCAAGTGGAACAGTGGAACAGGGAAAATGTAATAGTATAATATAGTAATACCAGTACCAACCTATATAAAGATATTAGAGGAGAAGTGCCTCAAGTGGAACAGTGGAACAGGGAAAATGTAATATATATATATAGTAATACCAGTACCAACCTATATAAAGATATTAGAGTGAGAAGTGCCCAAGTGGAACAGTGGAACAGGGAAAATGTAATAGTATAATATAGTAATACCAGTACCAACCTATATAAAGATATTAGAGTGAGAAGTGCCCAAGTGGAACAGTGGAACAGGGAAAATGTAATAGTATAATATAGTAATACCAGTACCAACCTATATAAAGATATTAGAGTGAGAAGTGCCCAAGTGGAACAGTGGAACAGGGAAAATGTAATAGTATAATATAGTAATACCAGCACCAACCTATATAAAGATATCAGAGTGAGAAGTGCCCAAGTGGAACAGTGGAACAGGGAAAATGTAATAGTATAATATAGTAATACCATAATACCAGTACCAACCTATATAAAGATATTAGAGTGAGAAGTGTCTCAAGTGGAACAGTGGAACAGGGAAAATGTAATAGTATAATATAGTAATACCAGTACCAACCTATATAAAGATATTAGAGTGAGAAGTGTCCCAAGTGGAACAGTGGAACAGGGAAAAATGTAATAGTATAATATAGTAATACCAGTACCAAACTATATAAAGATATTAGAGTGAGAAGTGCCCAAGAGGAACAGTGGAACAGGGAAAAAATGTAAATAGTATAATATAGTAATACCAGTACCAACCTATATAAAGATATTAGAACAGGCCCAAGTGGAACAGTGGAACAGGGAAAATGTAATAGTATAATATAGTAATACCAGTACCAACCTATATAAAGATATTAGAGTGAGAAGTGCCTCAAGTGGAACAGTGGAACAGGGAAAATGTAATAGTATAATATAGTAATACCAGTACCAACCAACCTATATAAAGATATTAGAGTGAGAAGTGCCCCAAGTGGAACAGTGGAACAGGGAAAATGTAATAGTATATAAGATAGTAATACCAGGAGCAACCTATATAAAGATATTAGAGTGAGAGAGTCCCAAGAGGAACAGTGGAACAGGGAAAAAGGTAAAAGTATAATAAGTAAGAATAATACCAGTACCAACCTATATAAAGATATTAGAGTGAGAAGTGGCCCAAGTGGAACAGTGGAACAGGGAAAATGTAATAGTATAATATAGTAATACCAGTACCAACCTATATAAAGATATTAGAGTGAGTAGTGCCTCAAGTGGAACAGTGGAACAGGGAAAATGTAATAGTATAATATAGTAATACCAGTACCAACCTATATAAAGATATTAGAGTGAGAAGTGCCCCAAGTGGAACAGTGGAACAGGGAAAATGTAATAGTATAATATAGTAATACATAATACCAGTACCAACCTATATAAATGTATTAGAGTGAGAAGTGCCTCAAGTGGAACAGTGGAACAGGGAAAATGTAATAGTATAATATAGTAATACCAGTACCAACCTATATAAAGATATTAGAGTGAGAAGTGCCCAAGTGGAACAGTGGAACAGGGAAAATGTAATAGTATAATATAGTAATACCAGTACCAAATATATAAAGATATTAGAGGAGAAGTGCCCAAGTGGAACAGTGGAACAGGGAAAATGTAATAGTATAATATAGTAATACCAGTACCAACCTATATAAAGATATTAGAGTGAGAAGTGCCTCAAGTGGAACAGTGGAACAGGGAAAAAATGTAATAGTATAATATAGTAATACCAGTACCAACCTATATAAAGATATTAGAGTGAGAAGTGCCCAAGTGGAACAGTGGAACAGGGAAAATGTAATAGTATAATATAGTAATATAGTAATACCAGTACCAACCTATATAAAGATATTAGAGTGAGAAGTGCCCCAAGTGAAACATTGAAACAGGAAAAAAATGTAATAGTAATATATAATATAGTAATACCAGTACCAACCTATATAAAGATATTAGAGTGAGAAGTGCCCAAGTGGAACAGTGGAACAGGGAAAATGTAATAGTATAATATAGTAATACCAGTACCAACCTATATAAAGATATTAGAGTGAGAAGTGCCCAAGTGGAACAGTGGAACAGGGAAAAATGTAATAGTATAATATAGTAATACCAGTACCAACCTATATAAAGATATTAGAGTGAGAAGTGCCTCAAGTGGAACAGTGGAACAGGGAAAATGTAATAGTATAATATAGTAATACCAGTACCAACCTATATAAAGATATTAGAGTGAGAAGTGCTCAAGTGGAACAGTGGAACAGGGAAAATGTAATAGTATAATATAGTAATACCAGTACCAACCTATATAAAGATATTAGAGGAGAAGTGGCTCAAGTGGAACAGTGGAACAGGGAAAATGTAATAGTATAATATAGTAATACCAGTACCAACCTATATAAAGATATTAGAGTGAGAAGTGCCTCAAGTGGAACAGTGGAACAGGGAAAATGTAATAGTATAATATAGTAATACCAGTACCAACCTATATAAAGATATTAGAGTGAGAAGTGCCCAAGTGGAACAGTGGAACAGGGAAAATGTAATAGTATAATATAGTAATACCATAATACCAGTACCAACCTATATAAAGATATTAGAGTGAGAGTGTCTCAAGTGGAACAGTGGAACAGGGAATAATGTAATATTATAATATAGTAATTGCAGTACCAACTTATATAAAGTTATTAGTGTGTGAAGTTGCCCAAGTGGAACAGTGGAACAGGGAAAATGTAATAGTATAATATAGTAATACCAGTACCAACCTATATAAAGATATTAGAGTGAGAAGTGCCTCAAGTGGAACAGTGGAACAGGGAAAATGTAATAGTATAATATAGTAATATACAGTACCAACCTATATAAAGATATTAGAGTGAGAAGTGGCCCAAGTGGAACAGTGGAACAGGGAAAATGTAATAGTATAATATAGTAATACCAGTACCAACCTATATAAAGATATTAGAGTGAGAAGTGCCCAAGTGGAACAGTGGAACAGGGAAAATGTAATAGTATAATATAGTAATACCAGTACCAACCTATATAAAGATATTAGAGTGAGAAGTGCCCAAGTGGAACAGTGGAACAGGGAAAATGTAATAGTATAATATAGTAATACCATAATACCAGTACCAACCTATATAAAGATATTAGAGTGAGAGTGTCCCAAGTGGAACAGTGGAACAGGGAAAATGTAATAGTATAATATAGTAATACCAGTACCAACCTATATAAAGATATTAGAGTGAGAAGTGGCCCAAGTGGAACAGTGGAACAGGGAAAATGTAATAGTATAATAGTATAATATAGTAATACCAGTACCAACTATATAAAGATATTAGAGTGAGAAGTGCCTCAAGTGGAACAGTGGAACAGGGAAAATGTAATAGTATAATATAGTAGTACCAGTACCAACCTATATAAAGATATTAGAGTGAGAAGTGCCTCAAGTGGAACAGTGGAACAGGGAAAAATCTAATAGTATAATATAGGAATACCAGTACCAACGTATATAAAGATATCAGAGTGAGAATTGGCCCAAGTGGAACAGTGGAACAGGGAAAATGTAATAGTATAATATAGTAATACCAGTACCAACCTATATAAAGATATTAGAGTGAGAAGTGCCTCAAGTGGAACAGTGGAACAGGGAAAAAATAGTATAATAGTATAATATAGTAATACCAGTACCAACCTATATAAAGATATTAGAGTGAGAAGTGGCCCAAGTGGAACAGTGGAACAGGGAAAAATGTAATAGTATAATATAGTAATACCAGTACCAACCTATATAAAGATATTAGAGTGAGAAGTGAAGTGCCAAGAGGAACAGTGGAACAGGGAAAATGTAATAGTATAATATAGTAATACCAGTAGTACCAACCTAAAGAAAGAAAGTAGAGGGAGAGTATCCCAAGTGGAACAGTGGAACAGGGAAAATGTAATAGTATAATATAGTAATACCATAATACCAGTACCAACCTATATAAAGATATTAGAGTGAGAGTGCCTCAAGTGGAACAGTGGAACAGGGAAAAATGTAATAGTATAATATAGTAATACCAGTACCAACCTATATAAAGATATTAGAGTGAGAAGTGGCCCAAGTGGAACAGTGGAACAGGGAAAATGTAATAGTATAATATAGTAATACCAGTACCAACCTATATAAAGATATTAGAGTGAGAAGTGCCTCAAGTGGAACAGTGGAACAGGGAAAATGTAATAGTATAATATAGTAATACCAGTACCAACCTATATAAAGATATTAGAGTGAGAAGTGCCCCAAGTGGAACAGTGGAACAGGGAAAATGTAATAGTATAATATAGTAATACCATAATACCAGTACCAACCTATATAAAGATATTAGAGTGAGAGTGTCCCAAGTGGAACAGTGGAACAGGAAAAATGTAATAGTATAATATAGTAATACCAGTACCAACCTATATAAAGATAGTAGAGTGAGAAGTCCCAAGTGGAACAGTGGAACAGGGAAAATGTAATAGTATAATATAGTAATAATACCAGTACCAACCTATATAAAGATATTAGAGTGAGAGTGCCCCAAGTGGAACAGTGGAACAGGGAAAATGTAATAGTATAATATAGTAATACCAGTACCAACCTATATAAAGATATTAGAGTGAGAAGTGCCCAAGTGGAACAGTGGAACAGGGAAAATGTAATAGTATAATATAGTAATACCAGTACCAACCTATATAAAGAAATTAGAGTCAGATGTGTCCCAAGTGGAACAGTGGAACAGGGAAAATGTAATAGTATAATATAGTAATACCAGTACCAACCTATATAAAGATATTAGAGTGAGAAGTGCCTCAAGTGGAACAGTGGAACAGGGAAAATGTAATAGTATAATATAGTTATATCATAATACCAGTACCAACTTATATAAAGATATTAGAGTAGGAGTGGCCCAAGTGGAACAGTGAAACAGGGAAAAATGTAATAGTATAATATAGTAATACCAGTACCAACCTATATAAAGATATTAGAGTGAGAAGTGGCCCAAGTGGAACAGTGGAACAGGGAAATGTAATAGTATAATATAGTAATACCAGTACCAACCTATATAAAGATATTAGAGTGAGAAGTGCCCAAGTGGAACAGTGGAACAGGGAAAATGTAATATATAATATAGTAATACCAGTACCAACCTATATAAAGATATTAGAGTGAGAAGTGCCCCAAGTGGAACAGTGGAACAGGGAAAAAAATGTAATAGTATAATATAGTAATACCAGTACCAACCTATATAAAGATATTAGAGTGAGAAGTGCCCAAGTGGAACAGTGGAACAGGGAAAATGTAATAGTATAATATAGTAATACCAGTACCAACCTATATAAAGATATTAGAGTGAGAAGTGCCCAAGTGGAACAGTGGAACAGGGAAAATGTAATAGTATAATATAGTAATACCAGAATACCAGTACCAACTTATATAAAGATATTAGAGTGAGAAGTGCCCAAGTGGAACAGTGGAACAGGGAAAAATGTAATAGTATAATATAGTAATACCAGTACCAACCTATATAAAGATATTAGAGTGAGAATGTCCAAGTGGAACAGTGGAACAGGGAAAAATGTAATAGTATAATATAGTAATACCAGTACCAACCTATATAAAGATATTAGAGTGAGAAGTGCCCAAGTGGAACAGTGGAACAGGGAAAATGTAATAGTATAATATAGTAATACCAGTACCAACCTATATAAAGATATTAGAGTGAGAAGTGCCCAAGTGGAACAGTGGAACAGGGAAAATGTAATAGTATAATATAGTAATATATAATACCAGTACCAACCTATATAAAGATATTAGAGTGAGAAGTGGCCCAAGTGGAACAGTGGAACAGGGAAAATGTAATAGTATAATATAGTAATACCAGTACCAACCTATATAAAGATATTAGAGTGAGAAGTGCCCAAGTGGAACAGTGGAACAGGGAAAATGTAATAGTATAATATAGTAATACCAGTACCAACCTATATAAAGATATTAGAGTGAGAAGTGCCTCAAGTGGAACAGTGGAACAGGGAAAATGTAATAGTATAATATAGTAATACCAGTACCAACCTATATAAAGATATTAGAGTGAGAAGTGCTCAAGTGGAACAGTGGAACAGGGAAAATGTAATAGTATATATATATAGTAATACCAGTACCAACCTATATAAAGATATTAGAGTGAGAAGTGCTCAAGTGGAACAGTGGAACAGGGAAAATGTAATAGTATAATATAGTAATACCAGTACCAACCTATATAAAGATATTAGAGTGAGAAGTGCCCAAGTGGAACAGTGGAACAGGGAAAATGTAATAGTATAATATAGTAATAGTAATACCAGTACCAACCTATATAAAGATATTAGAGTGAGAAGTGCTCAAGTGGAACAGTGGAACAGGGAAAATGTAATAGTATAATATAGTAATACCAGTACCAACCTATATAAAGATATTAGAGTGAGAAGTGCCCAAGTGGAACAGTGGAACAGGGAAAAATGTAATAGTATAATATAGTAATACCAGTACCAACCTATATAAAGATATTAGAGTGAGAAGTGTCCCAAGTGGAACAGTGGAACAGGGAAAAAATGTAATAGTATAATATAGTAATACCAGTACCAACCTATATAAAGATATTAGAGTGAGAAGTGCCCAAGTGGAACAGTGGAACAGGGATAATTTTAATAGTATAATATAGTAACCAGGGTATCAAACTAAATAAAGATATTAGAGTGAGAAGTGGCCCAAGTGGAACAGTGGAACAGGGAAAAATGTAATAGTATAATATAGTAATACCATAATACCAGTACCAACCTATATAAAGATATTAGAGTGAGAGTGTCCCAAGTGGAACAGTGGAACAGGGAAAAATGTCATAGTATAATATAGTAATACCAGTACCAACCTATATAAAGATATTAGAGGAGAAGTGCTCAAGTGGAACAGTGGAACAGGGAAAATGTAATAGTATAATATAGTAATACCAGTACCAACCTATATAAAGATATTAGAGTGAGAAGTGCCTCAAGTGGAACAGTGGAACAGGGAAAATGTAATAGTATAATATAGTAATACCAGTACCAACCTATATAAAGATATTAGAGTGAGAAGTGCCTCAAGTGGAACAGTGGAACAGGGAAAAATGTAATAGTATAATATAGTAATACCAGTACCAACCTATATAAAGATATTAGAGTGAGAGGTGTCTCAAGTGGAACAGTGGAACAGGGAAAAATGTAATAGTATAATATAGTAATACCAGTACCAACCTATATAAAGATATTAGAGTGAGAAGTGGCCCAAGTGGAACAGTGGAACAGGGAAAATGTAATAGTATAATATAGTAATACCAGTACCAACCTATATAAAGATATTAGAGTGAGAAGTGCTCAAGTGGAACAGTGGAACAGGGAAAATGTAATAGTATAATATAGTAATACCAGTACCAACCTATATAAAGATATTAGAGTGAGAAGTGCCCAAGTGGAACAGTGGAACAGGGAAAATGTAATAGTATAATATAGTAATACCAGTACCAACTTATATAAAGATATTAGAGTGAGAAGTGCCCAAGTGGAACAGTGGAACAGGGAAAATGTAATAGTATAATATAGTAATACCAGTACCAACTTATATAAAGATATTAGAGTGAGAGTGTCCCAAGTGGAACAGTGGAACAGGGAAAATGTAATAGTATAATATAGTATACCATAATACCAGTACCAACCTATATAAAGATATTAGAGTGAGAAGTGCCCAAGTGGAACAGTGGAACAGGGAAAATGTAATAGTATAATATAGTAATACATACCAGTACCAACCTATATAAAGATATTAGATTGAGAGTGTCCCAAGTGGAACAGTGGAACAGGGAAAATGTAATAGTATAATATAGTAATACCAGTACCAACCTATATAAAGATATTAGAGTGAGAAGTGCCCAAGTGGAACAGTGGAACAGGGAAAATGTAATAGTATAATATAGTAATACCAGTACCAACCTATATAAAGATATTAGAGAGAGAAGTGTCCCAAGTGGAACAGTGGAACAGGGAAAAATGTAATAGTATAATATAGTAATACCAGTACCAACCTATATAAAGATATTAGAGTGAGAAGTGCCCAAGTGGAACAGTGGAACAGGGAAAATGTAATAGTATAATATAGTAATACCAGTACCAACCTATATAAAGATATTAGAGTGAGAAGTGCCTCAAGTGGAACAGTGGAACAGGGAAAATGTAATAGTATAATATAGTAATACCAGTACCAACCTATATAAAGATATTAGAGTGAGAAGTGCCTCAAGTGGAACAGTGGAACAGGGAAAAATGTAATAGTATAATATAGTAATACCATAATACCAGTACCAACCTATATAAAGATATTAGAGTGAGAGTCTCCCAAGTGGAACAGTGGAACAGGGAAAATGTAATAGTATAATATAGTAATACCAGTACCAACCTATATAAAGATATTAGAGTGAGAAGTGGCCCAAGTGGAACAGTGGAACAGGGAAAATGTAATAGTATAATATAGTAATACCAGTACCAACCTATATAAAGATATTAGAGTGAGAAGTGCCTCAAGTGGAACAGTGGAACAGGGAAAATGTAATAGTATAATATAGTAATACCAGTACCAACCTATATAAAGATATTAGAGTGAGAAGTGCCCAAGTGGAACAGTGGAACAGGGAAAATGTAATAGTATAATATAGTAATACCAGTACCAACCTATATAAAGATATTAGAGTGAGAAGTGTCCCAAGTGGAACAGTGGAACAGGGAAAAAATGTAATAGTATAATATAGTAATACCAGTACCAACCTATATAAAGATATTAGAGGAGAAGTGCCCAAGTGGAACAGTGGAACAGGGAAAATGTAATAGTATAATATAGTAATACCAGTACCAACCTATATAAAGATATTAGAGTGAGAAGTGCCTCAAGTGGAACAGTGGAACAGGGAAAATGTAATAGTATAATATAGTAATACCATAATACCAGTACCAACCTATATAAAGATATTAGAGTGAGAGAAGTGTCCCAAGTGGAACAGTGGAACAGGGAAAATGTAATAGTATAATATAGTAATACCAGTACCAACCTATATAAAGATATTAGAGTGAGAAGTGCCTCAAGTGGAACAGTGGAACAGGGAAAATGTAATAGTATAATATAGTAATACCAGTACCAACCTATATAAAGATATTAGAGTGAGAAGTGCCCAAGTGGAACAGTGGAACAGGGAAAATGTAATAGTATAATATAGTAATACCATAATACCAGTACCAACCTATATAAAGATATTAGAGTGAGAAGTGTCCCAAGTGGAACAGTGGAACAGGGAAAATGTAATAGTATATATATAGTAATACCAGTACCAACCTATATAAAGATATTAGAGTGAGAAGCGGCCCAAGTGGAACAGTGGAACAGGGAAAATGTAATAGTATAATATAGTAATACCATAATACCAGTACCAACCTATATAAAGATATTAGAGTGAGAAGTGCCTCAAGTGGAACAGTGGAACAGGGAAAATGTAATAGTATAATATAGTAATACCAGTACCAACCTATATAAAGATATTAGAGTGAGAAGTGCCCAAGTGGAACAGTGGAACAGGGAAAATGTAATAGTATAATATAGTAATACCAGTACCAACCTATATAAAGATATTAGAGTGAGAAGTGCCCAAGTGGAACAGTGGAACAGGGAAAAATGTAATAGTATAATATAGTAATACCAGTACCAACCTATATAAAGATATTAGAGTGAGAAGTGGCCCAAGTGGAACAGTGGAACAGGGAAAATGTAATAGTATAATATAGTAATACCAGTACCAACCTATATAAAGATATTAGAGTGAGAAGTGGACCAAGTGGAACAGTGGAACAGGGAAAAATGTAATAGTATAATATAGTAATACCATAATACCAGTACCAACCTATATAAAGATATTAGAGTGAGAGTGTCCCAAGTGGAACAGTAGAAAAGGGAAAAATGTAATAGTATAATATAGTAATACCAGTACCAACCTATATAAAGATATTAGAGTGAGAAGTGGACCAAGTGGAACAGTGGAACAGGGAAAATGTAATAGTATAATATAGTAATACCAGTACCAACCTATATAAAGATATTAGAGTGAGAAGTGCCCAAGTGGAACAGTGGAACAGGGAAAAATGTAAGTAGTATAATATAGTAATACCAGTACCAACCTATATAAAGATATTAGAGTGAGAAGTGCCCAAGTGGAACAGTGGAACAGGGAAAATGTAATAGTATAATATAGTAATACCAGTACCAACCTATATAAAGATATTAGAGTGAGAAGTGCCCAAGTGGAACAGTGGAACAGGGAAAATGTAATAGTATAATATAGTAATACCAGTACCAACCTATATAAAGATATTAGAGTGAGAAGTGCCCAAGTGGAACAGTGGAACAGGGAAAATGTAATAGTATAATATAGTAATACCAGTACCAACTTATATAAAGATATTAGAGTGAGAGTGTCCCAAGTGGAACAGTGGAACAGGGAAAATGTAATAGTATAATATAGTAATACCAGTACCAACCTATATAAAGATATTAGAGTGAGAAGTGCCCAAGTGGAACAGTGGAACAGGGAAAATGTAATAGTATAATATAGTAATACCAGTACCAACCTATATAAAGATATTAGAGTGAGAAGTGCCCCCAAGTGGAACAGTGGAACAGGGAAAATGTAATAGTATAATATAGTAATACCATAATACCAGTACCAACCTATATAAAGATATTAGAGTGAGAAGTGTCCCAAGTGGAACAGTGGAACAGGGAAAATGTAATAGTATAATATAGTAATACCAGTACCAACCTATATAAAGATATTAGAGTGAGAAGTGCCCAAGTGGAACAGTGGAACAGGGAAAATGTAATAGTATAATATAGTAATACCAGTACCAACCTATATAAAGATATTAGAGTGAGAAGTGCCCCAAGTGGAACAGTGGACCAGGGAAAAATGTAATAGTATAATATAGTAATACCAGTACCAACCTATATAAAGATATTAGAGTGAGAAGTGCCTCAAGTGGAACAGTGGAACAGGGAAAAATGTAATAGTATAATATAGTAATACCATAATACCAGTACCAACCTATATAAAGATATTAGAGTGAGAGTGTCCCAAGTGGAACAGTGGAACAGGGAAAAATGTAATAGTATAATATAGTAATACCAGTACCAACCTATATAAAGATATTAGAGTGAGAAGTGGCCCAAGTGGAACAGTGGAACAGGGAAAAAAGTATAATAGTATAATATAGTAATACCAGTACCAACCTATATAAAGATATTAGAGTGAGAAGTGCCCCAAGTGGAACAGTGGAACAGGGAAAATGTAATAGTATAATATAGTAATAATACCAGTACCAACTCTATATAAAGATATTAGAGTGAGAAATGCCCCCAAGTGGAACAGTGGAACAGGGAAAATGTAATAGTATAATATAGTAATACCAGTACCAACCTATATAAAGATATTAGAGTGAGAAGTGCCCCAAGTGGAACAGTGGAACAGGGAAAAATGTAATAGTATAATATAGTAATACCAGTACCAACCTATATAAAGATATTAGAGTGAGAAGTGCCCAAGTGGAACAGTGGAACAGGGAAAATGTAATAGTATAATATAGTAATACCAGTACCAGCCTATATAAAGAAATTAGAGTGAGAGTGGCCCAAGTGGAACAGTGGAACAGGGAAAAAATGTAATAGTAATATACAGTAATACCAGTACCAACCTATATAAAGATATTAGAGTGAGAAGTGCCCCAAGTGGAACAGTGGAACAGGGAAAATGTAATAGTATAATATAGTAATACCAGTACCAACCTATATAAAGATATTAGAGTGAGAAGTGCCCCAAGTGGAACAGTGGAACAGGGAAAAATGTAATAGTATAATATAGTAATACCATAATACCAGTACCAACCTATATAAAGATATTAGAGTGAGAAGTGCCTCAAGTGGAACAGTGGAACAGGGAAAATGTAATAGTATAATATAGTAATACCAGTACCAACCTATATAAAGATATTAGAGTGAGAAGTGCCCCAAGTGGAACAGTGGAACAGGGAAAATGTAATAGTATAATATAGTAATACCAGTACCAACCTATATAAAGATATTAGAGTGAGAAGTGCCCAAGTGGAACAGTGGAACAGGGAAAATGTAATAGTATAATATAGTAATACCAGTACCAACCTATATAAAGATATTAGAGTGAGAAGTGGCCCAAGTGGAACAGTGGAACAGGGAAAAATGTAATAGTATAATATAGTAATACCAGTACCAACCTATATAAAGATATTAGAGTGAGAAGTGCTCAAGTGGAACAGTGGAACAGGGAAAAATGTAATAGTATAATATAGTAATACCAGTACCAACCTATATAAAGATATTAGAGTGAGAAGTGCCTCAAGTGGAACAGTGGAACAGGGAAAATGTAATAGTATAATATAGTAATACCATAATACCAGTACCAACCTATATAAAGATATTAGAGTGAGAAGTGCCTCAAGTGGAACAGTGGAACAGGGAAAAATGTAATAGTATAATATAGTAATACCAGTACCAACCTATATAAAGATATTAGAGTGAGAAGTGGCCCAAGTGGAACAGTGGAACAGGGAAAATGTAATAGTATAATATAGTAATACCAGTACCAAACCAATATAAAGATATTAGAGTGAGAAGTGGCCCAAGTGGAACAGTGGAACAGGGAAAATGTAATAGTATAATATAGTAATACCAGTACCAACCTATATAAAGATATTAGAGTGAGAAGTGCCCCAAGTGAACAGTGGAACAGGGAAAAATGTAATAGTATAATATAGTAATACCAGTACCAACCTATATAAAGATATTAGAGTAAGAAAAGCCCCAAGTGGAACAGAGGAACAGGGAAAAATCTAATAGTATAATATAGTAATACCATAATACCAGTACCACCCTATATAAAGATATTAGAGTGAGAGTGTCCCAAGTGGAACAGTGGAACAGGGAAAAATGTAATAGTATAATATAGTAATACCAGTACCAACCTATATAAAGATATTAGAGTGAGAAGTGTCCCAAGTGGAACAGTGGAACAGGGAAAATGTAATAGTATAATATAGTAATACCAGTACCAACCTATATAAAGATATTAGAGTGAGAAGTGGCTCAAGTGGAACAGTGGAACAGGGAAAAATGTAATAGTATAATATAGTAATACCAGTACCAACCTATATAAAGATATTAGAGTGAGAAGTGCCCCAAGTGGAACAGTGGAACAGGGAAAAATCTAATAGTATAATATAGTAATACCATAATACCAGTACCAACCTATATAAAGATATTAGAGTGAGAGTGTCCCAAGTGGAACAGTGGAACAGGGAAAATGTAATAGTATAATATAGTAATACCAGTACCAACCTATATAAAGATATTAGAGTGAGAAGTGCCCCAAGTGGAACAGTGGAACAGGGAAAATGTAATAGTATAATATAGTAATACCATAATACCAGTACCAACCTATATAAAGATATTAGAGTGAGAAGTGCCCCAAGTGGAACAGTGGAACAGGGAAAAATGTAATAGTATAATATAGTAATACCAGTACCAACCTATATAAAGATATTAGAGTGAGAAGTGGCCCAAGTGGAACAGTGGAACAGGGAAAAATGTAATAGTATAATATAGTAATACCAGTACCAACCTATATAAAGATATTAGAGTGAGAAGTGCCCCAAGTGGAACAGTGGAACAGGGAAAAATGTAATAGTATAATATAGTAATACCAGTACCAACCTATATAAAGATATTAGAGTGAGAAGTGGCCCAAGTGGAACAGTGGAACAGGGAAAATGTAATAGTATAATATAGTAATACCAGTACCAACCTATATAAAGATATTAGAGTGAGAAGTGCCCCAAGTGGAACAGTGGAACAGGGAAAAATGTAATAGTATAATATAGTAATACCAGTACCAACCTATATAAAGATATTAGAGTGAGAAGTGCCCCAAGTGGAACAGTGGAACAGGGAAAAATCTAATAGTATAATATAGTAATACCATATACCAGTAACCTATATAAAGATATATAGAGTGAGAGTGCCCAAGTGGAACAGTGGAACAGGAAAAATGTAATAGTATAATATAGTAATACCAGTACCAACCTATATAAAGATATTAGAGTGAGAAGTGCCCCAAGTGGAACAGTGGAACAGGGAAAATGTAATAGTATAATATAGTAATACCAGTACCAACCTATATATAAAGATATTAGAGTGAGAAGTGGCCCAAGTGGAACAGTGGAACAGGGAAAAATGTAATAGTATAATATAGTAATACCAGTACCAACCTATATAAAGATATTAGAGTGAGAAGTGCCCCAATGGAACAGTGGAACAGGGAAAAATCTAATAGTATAATATAGTAATACCATAATACCAGTACCAACCTATATAAAGATATTAGAGTGAGAGTGTCCCAAGTGGAACAGTGGAACAGGAAAAATGTAATAGTATAATATAGTAATACCAGTACCAACCTATATAAAGATATTAGAGTGAGAAGTGGCCCAAGTGGAACAGTGGAACAGGGAAAAATGTAATAGTATAATATAGTAATACCAGTACCAACCTATATAAAGATATTAGAGTGAGAAGTGCCCCAAGTGGAACAGTGGACAGGGAAAAATCTAATAGTATAAAATAGTAATACCAGGACCAACCTATATAAAGATATTAGAGTGAGAGTGTCCCAAGTGGAACAGTGGAACAGGGAAAAAAGTAATAGTATAATATAGTAATACCAGTACCAACCTATATAAAGATATTAGAGTGAGAAGTGGCCCAAGTGGAACAGTGGAACAGGGAAAAATGTAATAGTATAATATAGTAATACCAGTACAAACCTATAAAAAGATATTAGAGCAAGAAGTGCCCCAAGTGGAACAGTGGAACAGGAAAAATCTAATAGTATAATATAGTAATACCATAATACCAGTACCAACCTATATAAAGATATTAGAGTGAGAGTGTCCCAAGTGGAACAGTGGAACAGGGAAAAATGTAATAGTATAATATAGTAATACCAGTACCAACCTATATAAAGATATTAGAGTGAGAAGTGCCCCAAGTGGAACAGTGGAACAGGGAAAAATGTAATAGTATAATATAGTAATACCAGTACCAACCTATATAAAGATATTAGAGTGAGAAGTGCCCCAAGTGGAACAGTGGAACAGGGAAAAATCTAATAGTATAATATAGTAATACCATAATACCAGTACCAACCTATATAAAGATATTAGAGTGAGAGTGTCCCAAGTGGAACAGTGGAACAGGGAAAAATGTAATAGTATAATATAGTAATACCAGTACCAACCTATATAAAGATATTAGAGTGAGAAGTGGCCCAAGTGGAACAGTGGAACAGGAAAAATGTAATAGTATAATATAGTAATACCAGTACCAACCTATATAAAGATATTAGAGTGAGAAGTGCCCCAAGTGGAACAGTGGAACAGGGAAAAATGTAATAGTATAATATAGTAATACCAGTACCAACCTATATAAAGATATTAGAGTGAGAAGTGCCCCAAGTGGAACAGTGGAACAGGGAAAAATCTAATAGTATAATATAGTAATACCATAATACCAGTACCAACCTATATAAAGATATTAGAGTGAGAAGTGTCCCAAGTGGAACAGTGGAACAGGGAAAAATGTAATAGTATAATATAGTAATACCAGTACCAACGTATATAAAGATAATAGAGTGAGAAGTGCCCCAAGTGGAACAGTGGAACAGGGAAAATCTAATAGTATAATATAGTAATACCATAATACCAGTACCAACCTATATAAAGATATTAGAGTGAGAGTGTCCCAAGTGGAACAGTGGAACAGGGAAAAATGTAATAGTATAATATAGTAATACCAGTACCAACCTATATAAAGATATTAGAGTGAGAAGTGGCCCAAGTGGAACAGTGGAACAGGGAAAAATGTAATAGTATAATATAGTAATACCAGTACCAACCTATATAAAGATATTAGAGTGAGAAGTGCCCCAAGTGGAACAGTGGAACAGGGAAAAATGTAATAGTATAATATAGTAATACCAGTACCAACCTATATAAAGATATTAGAGTGAGAGTGTCCCAAGTGGAACAGTGGAACAGGGAAAAATGTAATAGTATAATATAGTAATACCAGTACCAACGTATATAAAGATATTAGAGTGAGAAGTGGCCCAAGTGGAACAGTGGAACAGGGAAAAATGTAATAGTATAATAATATAGTAATACCAGTACCAACCTATATAAAGATATTAGAGTGAGAAGTGCCCCAAGTGGAACAGCGGAACAGGAAAAAAATTAATAGTATAACATAGTAGTACCAGTACCAACCTATATAAAGATATTAAAGTGAAAAGCGCCCCAAGTGTAACAGTGGAACAGGGAAAAATTTAATAGTATAATATAGTAGTAAAAGTACCAACCTATATAAAGATATTAGAGTGAGAAGTGCCCCAAGTGGAACAGTCGAACAGAGAAAAATGTACTAGTATAATATAGTAGTACCCGTATATAAAGATATTAGAGTGAGAAGTGGCCCAAGTGGAACAGTGGAACAGGGAAAAATTTAATAGTATAACAAAGTAGTAAAAGTACCAACCTATATAAAGATATTAGAGTGAGAAGTGCCCCAAGTGGAACAGTGGAACAGAGAAAAATGTACTAGTATAATATAGTAGTACCCGTATATAAAGATAAAAGAGTGAGAAGTGCCCCAAGTGGAACAGTGGAACAGGGAAAAATTTAATAGTATAACATAGTAGTACCAGTACCAACCTATATAAAGATATTAGAGTGAGAAGTGCCCCAAGTGGAACAGTGGAACAGGGAAAAATCTAATAGTATAATATAGTAATACCAGTACCAACCTATATAAAGATATTAGAGTGAGAAGTGGCCCAAGTGGAACAGTGGAACAGGGAAAAATGTAATAGTATAATATAGTAATACCAGTACCAACCTATATAAAGATATTAGAGTGAGAAGTGCCCCAAGTGGAACAGTGGAACAGGGAAAAATGTAATAGTATAATATAGTAATACCAGTACCAACCTATATAAAGATATTAGAGTGAGAAGTGCCCCAAGTGGAACAGTGGAACAGGGAAAAATCTAATAGTATAATATAGTAATACCATAATACCAGTACCAACCTATATAAAGATATTAGAGTGAGAGTGTCCCAAGTGGAACAGTGGAACAGGGAAAAATGTAATAGTATAATATAGTAATACCAGTACCAACCTATATAAAGATATTAGAGTGAGAAGCGGCCCAAGTGGAACAGTGGAACAGGGAAAAATGTAATAGTATAATATAGTAATACCAGTACCAACCTATATAAAGATATTAGAGTGAGAAGTGCCCCAAGTGGAACAGTGGAACAGGGAAAAATCTAATAGTATAATATAGTAATACCATAATACCAGTACCAACCTATATAAAGATATTAGAGTGAGAGTGTCCCAAGTGGAACAGTGGAACAGGGAAAAATGTAATAGTATATAATATAGTAATACCAGTACCAACGTATATAAAGATATTAGAGTGAGAAGTGGCCCAAGTGGAACAGTGGAACAGGGAAAAATGTAATAGTATAATATAGTAATACCAGTACCAACCTATATAAAGATATTAGAGTGAGAAGTGCCCCAAGTGGAACAGTGGAACAGGGAAAATCTAATAGTATAATATAGTAATACCATAATACCAGTACCAACCTATATAAAGATATTAGAGTGAGAGTGTCCCAAGTGGAACAGTGGAACAGGGAAAATGTAATAGTATAATATAGTAATACCAGTACCAACCTATATAAAGATATTAGAGTGAGAAGTGGCCCAAGTGGAACAGTGGAACAGGGAAAAATTAATAGTATAATATAGTAATACCAGTACCAACCTATATAAAGATATTAGAGTGAGAAGTGCCCCAAGTGGAACAGTGGAACAGGGAAAAATGTAATAGTATAATATAGTAATACCAGTACCAACCTATATAAAGATATTAGAGTGAGAGTGTCCCAAGTGGAACAGTGGAACAGGGAAAAATGTAATAGTATAATATAGTAATACCAGTACCAACGTATATAAAGATATTAGAGTGAGAAGTGGCCCAAGTGGAACAGTGGAACAGGGAAAAATGTAATAGTATAATATAGTAATACCAGTACCAACCTATATAAAGATATTAGAGTGAGAAGTGCCCCAAGTGGAACAGTGGAACAGGAAAAAATTAATAGTATAACATAGTAGTACCAGTACCAACCTATATAAAGATATTAAAGTGAAAAGTGCCCCAAGTGTAACAGTGGAACAGGGAAAAATTTAATAGTATAACATAGTAGTAAAAGTACCAACCTATATAAAGATATTAGAGTGAGAAGTGCCCCAAGTGGAACAGTGGAACAGAGAAAAATGTACTAGTATAATATAGTAGTACCCGTATATATAAAGATATTAGAGTGAGAAGTGGCCCAAGTGGAACAGTGGAACAGGGAAAAATTTAATAGTATAACAAAGTAGTAAAAGTACCAACCTATATAAAGATATTAGAGTGAGAAGTGCCCCAAGTGGAACAGTGGAACAGAGAAAAATGTACTAGTATAATATAGTAGTACCCGTATATAAAGATAAAGAGTGAGAAGTGCCCCAAGTGGAACAGTGGAACAGGGAAAAATTTAATAGTATAATATAGTAGTACCAGTACCAACCTATATAAAGATATTAGAGTGAGAAGTGCCCCAAGTGGAACAGTGGAACAGGGAAAAATCTAATAGTATAATATAGTAATACCAGTACCAACCTATATAAAGATATTAGAGTGAGAAGTGGCCCAAGTGGAACAGTGGAACAGGGAAATGTAATAGTATAATATAGTAATACCAGTACCAACCTATATAAAGATATTAGAGTGAGAAGTGCCCCAAGTGGAACAGTGGAACAGGGAAAAATGTAATAGTATAATATAGTAATACCAGTACCAACCTATATAAAGATATTAGAGTGAGAAGTGCCCCAAGTGGAACAGTGGAACAGGGAAAAATCTAATAGTATAATATAGTAATACCATAATACCAGTACCAACCTATATAAAGATATTAGAGTGAGAGTGTCCCAAGTGGAACAGTGGAACAGGAAAAATGTAATAGTATAATATAGTAATACCAGTACCAACCTATATAAAGATATTAGAGTGAGAAGTGCCCCAAGTGGAACAGTGGAACAGGGAAAAATGTAATAGTATAATATAGTAATACCAGTACCAACCTATATAAAGATATTAGAGTGAGAAGTGCCCCAAGTGGAACAGTGGAACAGGGAAAAATCTAATAGTATAATATAGTAATACCATAATACCAGTACCAACCTATATAAAGATATTAGAGTGAGAGTGTCCCAAGTGGAACAGTGGAACAGGGAAAAATGTAATAGTATAATATAGTAATACCAGTACCAACGTATATAAAGATATTAGAGTGAGAAGTGGCCCAAGTGGAACAGTGGAACAGGGAAAATGTAATAGTATAATATAGTAATACCAGTACCAACCTATATAAAGATATTAGAGTGAGAAGTGCCCCAAGTGGAACAGCGGAACAGGAAAAAAAATTAATAGTATAACATAGTAGTAACAGTACCAACCTATATAAAGATATTAAAGTGAAAAGCGCCCCAAGTGTAACAGTGGAACAGGGAAAAATTTAATAGTATAACATAGTAGTAAAAGTACCAACCTATATAAAGATATTAGAGTGAGAAGTGCCCCAAGTGGAACAGTGGAACAGAGAAAAATGTACTAGTATAATATAGTAGTACCCGTATATAAAGATATTAGAGTGAGAAGTGGCCCAAGTGGAACAGTGGAACAGGGAAAAATGTAATAGTATAATATAGTAATACCAGTACCAACCTATATAAAGATATTAGAGTGAGAAGTGCCCCAAGTGGAACAGTGGAACAGGGAAAAATCTAATAGTATAATATAGTAATACCATAATACCAGTACCAACCTATATAAAGATATTAGAGTGAGAGTGTCCCAAGTGGAACAGTGGAACAGGGAAAAATGTAATAGTATAATATAGTAATACCAGTACCAACCTATATAAAGATATTAGAGTGAGAAGTGGCCCAAGTGGAACAGTGGAACAGGGAAAAATGTAATAGTATAATATAGTAATACCAGTACCAACCTATATAAAGATATTAGAGTGAGAAGTGCCCCAAGTGGAACAGTGGAACAGGGAAAAATCTAATAGTATAATATAGTAATACCATAATACCAGTACCAACCTATATAAAGATATTAGAGTGAGAGTGTCCCAAGTGGAACAGTGGAACAGGGAAAAATGTAATAGTATAATATAGTAATACCAGTACCAACCTATATAAAAGATATTAGAGTGAGAAGTGCCCCAAGTGGAACAGTGGAACAGGGAAAAATGTAATAGTATAATATAGTAATACCAGTACCAACCTATATAAAGATATTAGAGTGAGAAGGGCCGCAAGTGGAACAGTGGAACAGGGAAAAATCTAATAGTATAATATAGTAATACCATAATACCAGTACCAACCTATATAAAGATATTAGAGTGAGAGTGTCCCAAGTGGAACAGTGGAACAGGAAAAATGTAATAGTATAATATAGTAATACCAGTACCAACCTATATAAAGATATTAGAGTGAGAAGTGGCCCAAGTGGAACAGTGGAACAGGGAAAAATGTAATAGTATAATATAGTAATACCAGTACCAAGCTATATAAAGATATTAGAGTGAGAAGAGCCGCCGGCCGCCGAGTGGAACAGGGAAAAATCTAATAGTATAATATAGTAATACCATAATACCAGTACCAACCTATATAAAGATATTAGAGTGAGAGTGTCCCAAGTGGAACAGTGGAACAGGGAAAAATGTAATAGTATAATATAGTAATACCAGTACCAACCTATATAAAGATATTAGAGTGAGAAGTGGCCCAAGTGGAACAGTGGAACAGGGAAAAATGTAATAGTATAATATAGTAATACCAGTACCAACCTATATAAAGATATTAGAGTGAGAAGTGGCCCAAGTGGAACAGTGGAACAGGGAAAAATGTAATAGTATAATATAGTAATACCAGTACCAACCTATATAAAGATATTAGAGTGAGAAGTGCCCCAAGTGGAACAGTGGAACAGAGAAAAATGTACTAGTATAATATAGTAGTACCCGTATATAAAGATATTAGAGTGAGAAGTGGCCCAAGTGGAACAGTGGAACAGGGAAAAATGTAATAGTATAATATAGTAATACCAGTACCAACCTATATAAAGATATTAGAGTGAGAAGTGCCCCAAGTGGAACAGTGGAACAGGGAAAAAATGTAATAGTATAATATAGTAATACCATTACCAACCTATATAAAGATATTAGAGTGAGAAGTGCCCCAAGTGGAACAGTGGAACAGGGAAAAATCTAATAGTATAATATAGTAATACCATAATACCAGTACCAACCTATATAAAGATATTAGAGTGAGAGTGTCCCAAGTGGAACAGTGGAACAGGGAAAAATGTAATAGTATAATATAGTAATACCAGTACCAACCTATATAAAGATATTAGAGTGAGAAGTGGCCCAAGTGGAACAGTGGAACAGGGAAAAATGTAATAGTATAATATAGTAATACCAGTACTAACCTATATAAAGATATTAGAGTGAGAAGTGGCCCAAGTGGAACAGTGGAACAGGAAATGTAATAGTATAATATAGTAATACCAGTACCAACCTATATAAAGATATTAGAGTGAGAAGTGCCCCAAATGGAACAGTGGAACAGGGAAAAATCTAATAGTATAATATAGTAATAATACCAGTACCAACCTATATAAAGATATTAGAGTGAGAGTGTCCCAAGTGGAACAGTGGAACAGGAAAAAATGTAATAGTATAATATAGTAATACCAGTACCAACCTATATAAAGATATTAGAGTGAGAAGTGGCCCAAGTGGAACAGTGGAACAGGGAAAAATGTAATAGTATAATATAGTAATACCAGTACCAACCTATATAAAGATATTAGAGTGAGAAGTGCCCCAAGTGGAACAGTGGAACAGGGAAAAATCTAATAGTATAATATAGTAATACCATTACCAACCTATATAAAGATATTAGAGTGAGAAGTGCCCCAAGTGGAACAGAGGAACAGGGAAAAATCTAATAGTATAATATAGTAATACCATAATACCAGTACCAACCTATATAAAGATATTAGAGTGAGAGTGTCCCAAGTGGAACAGTGGAACAGGAAAAAATGTAATAGTATAATATAGTAATACCAGTACCAACCTATATAAAGATATTAGAGTGAGAAGTGGCCCAAGTGGAACAGTGGAACAGAGAAAATGTAATAGTATAATATAGTAATACCAGTACCAACCTATATAAAGATATTAGAGTGAGAAGTGGCCCAAGTGGAACAGTGGAACAGGGAAAAATGTAATAGTATAATATAGTAATACCAGTACCAACCTATATAAAGATATTAGAGTGAGAAGTGCCCCAAGTGGAACAGTGGAACAGGGAAAAATCTAATAGTATAATATAGTAATACCATAATACCAGTACCAACCTATATAAAGATATTAGAGTGAGAGTGTCCCAAGTGGAACAGTGGAACAGGGAAAAATGTAATAGTATAATATAGTAATACCAGTACCAACCTATATAAAGATATTAGAGTGAGAAGTGCCCCAAGTGGAACAGTGGAACAGGGAAAAATGTAATAGTATAATATAGTAATACCATTACCAACCTATATAAAGAAATTAGAGTGAGAGGGTCCCAAGTGGAACAGTGGAACAGGAAAATCTAATAGTAAATCTAATAGTATAATATAGTAATACCATAATACCAGTACCAACCTATATAAAGATATTAGAGTGAGAGTGTCCCAAGTGGAACAGTGGAACAGGAAAAATGTAATAGTATAATATAGTAATACCAGTACCAACCTATATAAAGATATTAGAGTGAGAAGTGGCCCAAGTGGAACAGTGGAACAGGGAAAAATGTAATAGTATAATATAGTAATACCAGTACCAAGCTATATAAAGATATTAGAGTGAGAAGTGCCCCAAGTGGAACAGTGGAACAGGGAAAAATCTAATAGTATAATATAGTAATACCATAATACCAGTACCAACCTATATAAAGATATTAGAGTGAGAGTGTCCCAAGTGGAACAGTGGAACAGGGAAAAATGTAATAGTATAATATAGTAATACCAGTACCAACCTATATAAAGATATTAGAGTGAGAAGTGGCCCAAGTGGAACAGTGGAACAGGGAAAAATGTAATAGTATAATATAGTAATACCAGTACCAACCTATATAAAGATATTAGAGTGAGAAGTGGCCCAAGTGGAACAGTGGAACAGGGAAAAATGTAATAGTATAATATAGTAATACCAGTACCAACCTATATAAAGATATTAGAGTGAGAAGTGCCCCAAGTGGAACAGTGGAACAGAGAAAAATGTACTAGTATAATATAGTACCAACCGTATATAAAGATATTAGAGTGAGAAGTGGCCCAAGTGGAACAGTGGAACAGGAAAAATGTAATAGTATAATATAGTAATACCAGTACCAACCTATATAAAGATATTAGAGTGAGAAGTGCCCCAAGTGGAACAGTGGAACAGGAAAAATGTAATAGTATAATATAGTAATACCATTACCAACCTATATAAAGATATTAGAGTGAGAAGTGCCCCAAGTGGAACAGTGGAACAGGGAAAAATCTAATAGTATAATATAGTAATACCATAATACCAGTACCAACCTATATAAAGATATTAGAGTGAGAGTGTCCCAAGTGGAACAGTGGAACAGGAAAAATGTAATAGTATAATATAGTAATACCAGTACCAACCTATATAAAGATATTAGAGTGAGAAGTGGCCCAAGTGGAACAGTGGAACAGGGAAAATGTAATAGTATAATATAGTAATACCAGTACTAACCTATATAAAGATATTAGAGTGAGAAGTGGCCCAAGTGGAACAGTGGAACAGGGAAAAATGTAATAGTATAATAGTATAATATAGTAATACCAGTACCAACCTATATAAAGATATTAGAGTGAGAAGTGCCCCAAGTGGAACAGTGGAACAGGGAAAAATCTAATAGTATAATATAGTAATACCATAATACCAGTACCAACCTATATAAAGATATTAGAGTGAGAGTGTCCCAAGTGGAACAGTGGAACAGGGAAAAATGTAATAGTATAATATAGTAATACCAGTACCAACCTATATAAAGATATTAGAGTGAGAAGTGCCCCAAGTGGAACAGTGGAACAGGGAAAAATGTAATAGTATAATATAGTAATACCATTACCAACCTATATATAAAGATATTAGAGTGAGAAGTGCCCCAAGTGGAACAGTGGAACAGGGAAAAATCTAATAGTATAATATAGTAATACCATAATACCAGTACCAACCTATATAAAGATATTAGAGTGAGAGTGTCCCAAGTGGAACAGTGGAACAGGAAAAATGTAATAGTATAATATAGTAATACCAGTACCAACCTATATAAAGATATTAGAGTGAGAAGTGCCCCAAGTGGAACAGTGGGACAGGGAAAATGTAATAGTATAATATAGTAATACCAGTACCAAGCTATATAAAGATATTAGAGTGAGAAGTGCCCCAAGTGGAACAGTGGAACAGGGAAAAATCTAATAGTATAATATAGTAATACCATAATACCAGTACCAACCTATATAAAGATATTAGAGTGAGAGTGTCCCAAGTGGAACAGTGGAACAGGGAAAAATGTAATAGTATAATATAGTAATACCAGTACCAACCTATATAAAGATATTAGAGTGAGAAGTGGCCCAAGTGGAACAGTGGAACAGGGAAAAATGTAATAGTATAATATAGTAATACCAGTACCAACCTATATAAAGATATTAGAGTGAGAAGTGGCCCAAGTGGAACAGTGGAACAGGGAAAAATGTAATAGTATAATATAGTAATACCAGTACCAACCTATATAAAGATATTAGAGTGAGAAGTGCCCCAAGTGGAACAGTGGAACAGAGAAAAATGTACTAGTATAATATAGTAGTACCCGTATATAAAGATATTAGAGTGAGAAGTGGCCCAAGTGGAACAGTGGAACAGGGAAAAATGTAATAGTATAATATAGTAATACCAGTACCAACCTATATAAAGATATTAGAGTGAGAAGTGCCCCAAGTGGAACAGTGGAACAGGGAAAAATGTAATAGTATAATATAGTAATACCATTACCAACCTATATAAAGATATTAGAGTGAGAAGTGCCCCAAGTGGAACAGTGGAACAGGGAAAAATCTAATAGTATAATATAGTAATACCATAATACCAGTACCAACCTATATAAAGATATTAGAGTGAGAGTGTCCCAAGTGGAACAGTGGAACAGGAAAAAAGTAATAGTATAATATAGTAATACCAGTACCAACCTATATAAAGATATTAGAGTGAGAAGTGGCCCAAGTGGAACAGTGGAACAGGGAAAAATGTAATAGTATAATATAGTAATACCAGTACTAACCTATATAAAGATATTAGAGTGAGAAGTGGCCCAAGTGGAACAGTGGAACAGGGAAAAATGTAATAGTATAATATAGTAATACCAGTACCAACCTATATAAAGATATTAGAGTGAGAAGTGCCCCAAATGGAACAGTGGAACAGGGAAAAATCTAATAGTATAATATAGTAATACCATAATACCAGTACCAACCTATATAAAGATATTAGAGTGAGAGTGTCCCAAGTGGAACAGTGGAACAGGAAAAATGTAATAGTATAATATAGTAATACCAGTACCAACCTATATAAAGATATTAGAGTGAGAAGTGGCCCAAGTGGAACAGTGGAACAGGGAAAAATGTAATAGTATAATATAGTAATACCAGTACCAACCTATATAAAGATATTAGAGTGAGAAGTGCCCCAAGTGGAACAGTGGAACAGGGAAAAATCTAATAGTATAATATAGTAATACCATTACCAACCTATATAAAGATATTAGAGTGAGAAGTGCCCCAAGTGGAACAGTGGAACAGGGAAAAATCTAATAGTATAATATAGTAATACCATAATACCAGTACCAACCTATATAAAGATATTAGAGTGAGAGTGTCCCAAGTGGAACAGTGGAACAGGAAAAAATGTAATAGTATAATATAGTAATACCAGTACCAACCTATATAAAGATATTAGAGTGAGAAGTGGCCCAAGTGGAACAGTGGAACAGGGAAAAATGTAATAGTATAATATAGTAATACCAGTACTAACCTATATAAAGATATTAGAGTGAGAAGTGGCCCAAGTGGAACAGTGGAACAGGGAAAAATGTAATAGTATAATATAGTAATACCAGTACCAACCTATATAAAGATATTAGAGTGAGAAGTGCCCCAAATGGAACAGTGGAACAGGAAAAATCTAATAGTATAATATAGTAATACCATAATACCAGTACCAACCTATATAAAGATATTAGAGTGAGAGTGTCCCAAGTGGAACAGTGGAACAGGAAAAATGTAATAGTATAATATAGTAATACCAGTACCAACCTATATAAAGATATTAGAGTGAGAAGTGGCCCAAGTGGAACAGTGGAACAGGGAAAAATGTAATAGTATAATATAGTAATACCAGTACCAACCTATATAAAGATATTAGAGTGAGAAGTGCCCCAAGTGGAACAGTGGAACAGGGAAAAATCTAATAGTATAATATAGTAATACCATTACCAACCTATATAAAGATATTAGAGTGAGAAGTGCCCCAAGTGGAACAGAGGAACAGGGAAAAATCTAATAGTATAATATAGTAATACCATAATACCAGTACCAACCTATATAAAGATATTAGAGTGAGAGTGTCCCAAGTGGAACAGTGGAACAGGAAAAATGTAATAGTATAATATAGTAATACCAGTACCAACCTATATAAAGATATTAGAGTGAGAAGTGGCCCAAGTGGAACAGTGGAACAGGGAAAAATGTAATAGTATAATATAGTAATACCAGTACTAAAATATATAAAGATATTAGAGTGAGAAGTGGCCCAAGTGGAACAGTGGAACAGGGAAAAATGTAATAGTATAATAGAGTAATACCAGTACCAACCTATATAAAGATATTAGAGTGAGAAGTGCCCCAAATGGAACAGTGGAACAGGGAAAAATCTAATAGTATAATATAGTAATACCATAATACCAGTACCAACCTATATAAAGATATTAGAGTGAGAGTGTCCCAAGTGGAACAGTGGAACAGGAAAAAATGTAATAGTATAATATAGTAATACCAGTACCAACCTATATAAAGATATTAGAGTGAGAAGTGGCCCAAGTGGAACAGTGGAACAGGGAAAAATGTAATAGTATAATATAGTAATACCAGTACCAACCTATATAAAGATATTAGAGTGAGAAGTGCCCCAAGTGGAACAGTGGAACAGGGAAAAATCTAATAGTATAATATAGTAATACCATAATACCAGTACCAACCTATATAAAGATATTAGAGTGAGAGTGTCCCAAGTGGAACAGTGGAACAGGAAAAATGTAATAGTATAATATAGTAATACCAGTACCAACCTATATAAAGATATTAGAGTGAGAAGTGGCCCAAGTGGAACAGTGGAACAGGGAAAAATGTAATAGTATAATATAGTAATACCAGTACCAACCTATATAAAGATATTAGAGTGAGAAGTGCCCCAAGTGGAACAGTGGAACAGGGAAAAATCTAATAGTATAATATAGTAATACCATAATACCAGTACCAACCTATATAAAGATATTAGAGTGAGAGTGTCCCAAGTGGAACAGTGGAACAGGGAAAAATGTAATAGTATAATATAGTAATACCAGTACCAACCTATATAAAGATATTAGAGTGAGAAGTGCCCCAAGTGGAACAGTGGAACAGGGAAAAATCTAATAGTATAATATAGTAATACCAGTACCAACCTATATAAAGATATTAGAGTGAGAAGTGCCCCAAGTGGAACAGTGGAACAGGGAAAAATCTAATAGTATAATATAGTAATACCATAATACCAGTACCAACCTATATAAAGATATTAGAGTGAGAGTGTCCCAAGTGGAACAGTGGAACAGGGAAAAATGTAATAGTATAATATAGTAATACCAGTACCAACCTATATAAAGATATTAGAGTGAGAAGTGGCCCAAGTGGAACAGTGGAACAGAGAAAAATGTAATAGTATAATATAGTAATACCAGTACCAACCTATATAAAGATATTAGAGTGAGAAGTGCCCCAAGTGGAACAGTGGAACAGGGAAAAATGTAATAGTATAACATAGTAGTACCAGTACCAACCTATATAAAGATATTAGAGTGAGAAGTGCCCCAAGTGGAACAGTGGAACAGGGAAAAATCTAATAGTATAATATAGTAATACCATAATACCAGTACCAACCTATATAAAGATATTAGAGTGAGAGTGTCCCAAGTGGAACAGTGGAACAGGGAAAAATGTAATAGTATAATATAGTAATACCAGTACCAACGTATATAAAGATAATAGAGTGAGAAGTGCCCCAAGTGGAACAGTGGAACAGGGAAAATCTAATAGTATAATATAGTAATACCATAATACCAGTACCAACCTATATAAAGATATTAGAGTGAGAGTGTCCCAAGTGGAACAGTGGAACAGGGAAAAATGTAATAGTATAATATAGTAATACCAGTACCAACCTATATAAAGATATTAGAGTGAGAAGTGGCCCAAGTGGAACAGTGGAACAGGGAAAAATGTAATAGTATAATAGTAATACCAGTACCAACCTATATAAAGATATTAGAGTGAGAAGTGCCCCAAGTGGAAGAGTGGAACAGGGAAAAATGTAATAGTATAATATAGTAATACCAGTACCAACCTATATAAAGATATTAGAGTGAGAGTGTCCCAAGTGGAACAGTGGAACAGGGAAAAATGTAATAGTATAATATAGTAATACCAGTACCAACGTATATAAAGATATTAGAGTGAGAAGTGGCCCAAGTGGAACAGTGGAACAGGGAAAAATGTAATAGTATAATATAGTAATACCAGTACCAACCTATATAAAGATATTAGAGTGAGAAGTGCCCCAAGTGGAACAGCGGAACAGGAAAAAAATTAATAGTATAACATAGTAGTACCAGTACCAACCTATATAAAGGTATTAAAGTGAAAAGCGCCCCAAGTGTAACAGTGGAACAGGGAAAAATTTAATAGTATAACATAGTAGTAAAAGTACCAACCTATATAAAGATATTAGAGTGAGAAGTGCCCCTAGTGGAACAGTCGAACAGAGAAAAATGTACTAGTATAATATAGTAGTACCCGTATATAAAGATATTAGAGTGAGAAGTGGCCCAAGTGGAACAGTGGAACAGGGCAAAATTTAATAGTATAACAAAGTAGTAAAAGTACCAACCTATATAAAGATATTAGAGTGAGAAGTGCCCCAAGTGGAACAGTGGAACAGAGAAAAATGTACTAGTATAATATAGTAGTACCCGTATATAAAGATAAAAGAGTGAGAAGTGCCCCAAGTGGAACAGTGGAACAGGGAAAAATTTAATAGTATAACATAGTAGTACCAGTACCAACCTATATAAAGATATTAGAGTGAGAAGTGCCCCAAGTGGAACAGTGGAACAGGGAAAAATCTAATAGTATAATATAGTAATACCAGTACCAACCTATATAAAGATATTAGAGTGAGAAGTGGCCCAAGTGGAACAGTGGAACAGGGAAAAATGTAATAGTATAATATAGTAATACCAGTACCAACCTATATAAAGATATTAGAGTGAGAAGTGCCCCAAGTGGAACAGTGGAACAGGGAAAAATGTAATAGTATAATATAGTAATACCAGTACCAACCTATATAAAGATATTAGAGTGAGAAGTGCCCCAAGTGGAACAGTGGAACAGGGAAAAATCTAATAGTATAATATAGTAATACCATAATACCAGTACCAACCTATATAAAGATATTAGAGTGAGAGTGTCCCAAGTGGAACAGTGGAACAGGGAAAATGTAATAGTATAATATAGTAATACCAGTACCAACCTATATAAAGATATTAGAGTGAGAAGTGCCCCAAGTGGAACAGTGGAACAGGGAAAAATGTAATAGTATAATATAGTAATACCAGTACCAACCTATATAAAGATATTAGAGTGAGAAGTGCCCCAAGTGGAACAGTGGAACAGGGAAAAATCTAATAGTATAATATAGTAATACCATAATACCAGTACCAACCTATATAAAGATATTAGAGTGAGAGTGTCCCAAGTGGAACAGTGGAACAGGGAAAAATGTAATAGTATAATATAGTAATACCAGTACCAACGTATATAAAGATATTAGAGTGAGAAGTGGCCCAAGTGGAACAGTGGAACAGGGAAAAATGTAATAGTATAATATAGTAATACCAGTACCAACCTATATAAAGATATTAGAGTGAGAAGTGCCCCAAGTGGAACAGCGGAACAGGAAAAAAATTAATAGTATAACATAGTAGTAACAGTACCAACCTATATAAAGATATTAAAGTGAAAAGCGCCCCAAGTGTAACAGTGGAACAGGGAAAAATTTAATAGTATAACATAGTAGTAAAAGTACCAACCTATATAAAGATATTAGAGTGAGAAGTGCCCCAAGTGGAACAGTGGAACAGAGAAAAATGTACTAGTATAATATAGTAGTACCCGTATATAAAGATATTAGAGTGAGAAGTGGCCCAAGTGGAACAGTGGAACAGGGAAAAATGTAATAGTATAATATAGTAATACCAGTACCAACCTATATAAAGATATTAGAGTGAGAAGTGCCCCAAGTGGAACAGTGGAACAGGGAAAAATGTAATAGTATAATATAGTAATACCATTACCAACCTATATAAAGATATTAGAGTGAGAAGTGCCCCAAGTGGAACAGTGGAACAGGGAAAAATCTAATAGTATAATATAGTAATACCATAATACCAGTACCAACCTATATAAAGATATTAGAGTGAGAGTGTCCCAAGTGGAACAGTGGAACAGGAAAAAATGTAATAGTATAATATAGTAATACCAGTACCAACCTATATAAAGATATTAGAGTGAGAAGTGGCCCAAGTGGAACAGTGGAACAGGGAAAATGTAATAGTATAATATAGTAATACCAGTACCAACCTATATAAAGATATTAGAGTGAGAAGTGCCCCAAGTGGAACAGTGGAACAGGGAAAAATCTAATAGTATAATATAGTAATACCATAATACCAGTACCAACCTATATAAAGATATTAGAGTGAGAGTGTCCCAAGTGGAACAGTGGAACAGGGAAAAATGTAATAGTATAATATAGTAATACCAGTACCAACCTATATAAAGATATTAGAGTGAGAAGTGGCCCAAGTGGAACAGTGGAACAGGGAAAAATGTAATAGTATAATATAGTAATACCAGTACCAACCTATATAAAGATATTAGAGTGAGAAGTGGCCCAAGTGGAACAGTGGAACAGGGAAAAATGTAATAGTATAATATAGTAATACCATAATACCAGTACCAACCTATATAAAGATATTAGAGTGAGAGTGTCCCAAGTGGAACAGTGGAACAGGAAAAATGTAATAGTATAATATAGTAATACCAGTACCAACGTATATAAAGATAATAGAGTGAGAAGTGCCCCAAGTGGAACAGTGGAACAGGGAAAAATCTAATAGTATAATATAGTAATACCATAATACCAGTACCAACCTATATAAAGATATTAGAGTGAGAGTGTCCCAAGTGGAACAGTGGAACAGGGAAAAATGTAATAGTATAATATAGTAATACCAGTACCAACCTATATAAAGATATTAGAGTGAGAAGTGGCCCAAGTGGAACAGTGGAACAGGGAAAAATGTAATAGTATAATATAGTAATACCAGTACCAACCTATGTAAAGATATTAGAGTGAGAAGTGCCCCAAGTGGAACAGTGGAACAGGGAAAAATGTAATAGTATAATATAGTAATACCAGTACCAACCTATATAAAGATATTAGAGTGAGAAGTGCCCCAAGTGGAACAGTGGAACAGGGAAAAATGTAATAGTATAATATAGTAATACCAGTACCAACCTATATAAAGATATTAGAGTGAGAAATGCCCCAAGTGGAACAGTGGAACAGGGAAAAATGTAATAGTATAATATAGTAATACCAGTACCAACCTATATAAAGATATTAGAGTGAGAAGTGCCCCAAGTGGAACAGTGGAACAGGGAAAAATGTAATAGTATAATATAGTAATACCAGTACCAACCTATATAAAGATATTAGAGTGAGAAGTGGCCCAAGTGGAACAGTGGAACAGGGAAAAATGTAATAGTATAATATAGTAATACCAGTACCAACCTATATAAAGATATTAGAGTGAGAAGTGGCCCAAGTGGAACAGTGGAACAGGGAAAAATGTAATAGTATAATATAGTAATACCAGTACCAACCTATATAAAGATATTAGAGTGAGAAGTGCCCCAAGTGGAACAGTGGAACAGGGAAAAATCTAATAGTATAATATAGTAATACCATAATACCAGTACCAACCTATATAAAGATATTAGAGTGAGAGTGTCCCAAGTGGAACAGTGGAACAGGAAAAATGTAATAGTATAATATAGTAATACCAGTACCAACCTATATAAAGATATTAGAGTGAGAAGTGGCCCAAGTGGAACAGTGGAACAGGGAAAAATGTAATAGTATAATATAGTAATACCAGTACCAACCTATATAAAGATATTAGAGTGAGAAGTGCCCCAAGTGGAACAGTGGAAAAGGGAAAAATCTAATAGTATAATATAGTAATACCATAATACCAGTACCAACCTATATAAAGATATTAGAGTGAGAGTGTCTCAAGTGGAACAGTGGAACAGGGAAAAATGTAATAGTATAATATAGTAATACCAGTACCAACCTATATAAAGATATTAGAGTGAGAAGTGGCCCAAGTGGAACAGTGGAACAGGGAAAAATGTAATAGTATAATATAGTAATACCAGTACCAACCTATATAAAGATATTAGAGTGAGAAGTGCCCCAAGTGGAACAGTGGAACAGGGAAAAATCTAATAGTATAATATAATAATACCATAATACCAGTACCAACCTATATAAAGATATTAGAGTGAGAGTGTCCCAAGTGGAACAGTGGAACAGGGAAAAATGTAATAGTATAATATAGTAATACCAGTACCAACCTATATAAAGATATTAGAGTGAGAAGTGCCCCAAGTGGAACAGTGGAACAGGGAAAAATCTAATAGTATAATATAGTAATACCATAATACCAGTACCAACCTATATAAAGATATTAGAGTGAGAACTGCCCCAAGTGGAACAGTGGAACAGGGAAAAATGTAATAGTATAATATATAATAGTAATACCAGTACCAACGTATATAAAGATATTAGAATGAGAACTGCCCCAAGTGGAACAGTGGAACAGGGAAAATGTAATAGTATAATATAGTAATACCATAATACCAGTACCAACCTATATAAAGATATTAGAGTGAGAGTGTCCCAAGTGGAACAGTGGAACAGGGAAAAATGTAATAGTATAATATAGTAATACCAGTACCAACCTATATAAAGATATTAGAGTGAGAAGTGGCCCAAGTGGAACAGTGGAACAGGGAAAATGTAATAGTATAATATAGTAATACCAGTACCAACCTATATAAAGATATTAGAGTGAGAAGTGGCCCAAGTGGAACAGTGGAACAGGGAAAAATGTAATAGTATAATATAGTAATACCAGTACCAACCTATATAAAGATATTAGAGTGAGAAGTGGCCCAAGTGGAACAGTGGAACAGGGAAAAATCTAATAGTATAATATAGTAATACCATAATACCAGTACCAACCTATATAAAGATATTAGAGTGAGAGTGTCCCAAGTGGAACAGTGGAACAGGAAAAATGTAATAGTATAATATAGTAATACCAGTACCAACCTATATAAAGATATTAGAGTGAGAAGTGGCCCAAGTGGAACAGTGGAACAGGGAAAAATGTAATAGTATAATATAGTAATACCAGTACCAACCTATATAAAGATATTAGAGTGAGAAGTGCCCCAAGTGGAACAGTGGAACAGGGACAAATGTAATAGTATAATATAGTAATACCAGTACCAACCTATATAAAGATATTAGAGTGAGAAGTGCCCCAAGTGGAACAGTGGAACAGGGAAAAATCTAATAGTATAATATAGTAATACCATAATACCAGTACCAACCTATATAAAGATATTAGAGTGAGAGTGTCCCAAGTGGAACAGTGGAACAGGGAAAAATGTAATAGTATAATATAGTAATACTACCAACCTATATAAAGATATTAGAGTGTTTTATCCTCTACTAAAGATGTTAGAGTGAGACCCGTTATATAGTTATCTTTTGGGGGTTTATTGTAACACTTTTAAGTGATGGGTTAGTAACAATTTCTGCCTATATCTAATTGTTTCTGCCACGGACTATATATATGATTTTCTAGTACATTATTTCGTGAGTCCTTACTTGAAGGTAGAACCAAGAAAACCACAAACAAAAAATAACATATTTGAATTCATAGGACCAATAAGAAGCGTAAAATATAGCGACCGAGAATAGACATAACGTTTATTAACTTTTTTTAAAAGTTAAAAGTTAAAACTTAAGTCTTTAAACTACCTTCGTTTAGCTGCAAATATCAACAGGGCAATCGCAATAGCTGCCAGCAGAACACCAACAGATATTCCTACAATTAGAAACAGGTTGGTAGAAGTGGTTGCATCAGGAACATCTACAGGAGGAAAGGTAAGATTGATTACTAAAACATTTATGAAAACCTTGAAAACGGGCATGCACATGCATGATTGTAGTAAAAGTGTGAAAAACATTCTTCATATTTGAGGAAATTAATGCGAATTCCAGGAGCTGACCCAGCAAATGTAAGACATTTTTGTCGAGTTGTATAAAGGTCATGAAACTTTTAAAACCTGTTTGTATGAAAACAAACTACAACTACATTATTAAAATATTGTCAAAATGTTATTTTAAAATATGTTGGCAAAATGTTTTGCCAAATATTTCTGTACGTCAGAATTTTGGAATAAGCTTTTAAAAAAATGTTTCTGAATGTTATGGAAACTCTTTATACCCTTTGTATAATCCGACATTTAAACGTTTTAGCAACCTTTTCTAACATTTTATTTCGCGATGTCGAAACCATTTTGTGTTTGCTGGGTATCCATTTTTGAAAGGGGGATCCAATTTGTTTTCGAAATTGGCCGACCCATATGTTTTCATGGTGGGCATTTTATGGGAAACTGAAAGGGTTCTCCTCCCACTCAGGATCAGAAACTTTTGCAGTTAAGGGGGTTAAAATCCAGGCCACAGCCCCTCCTGGAGCCGGCCCTGCTACTTCAACCAAAAACGGCGAAAAGGAAGGGGCGGCAAAACCAGTTATATTAAAGCAAAAAGGGCGTAAAACAGTTATTAAAGAAAAAAAGGGTGTAAAATTGTATAAAATGTTTGAAAAGTGTTTATTATCCTTTTTTTATATGCCTTGTTTATTATCCTTTTTTTTTTCTTGCTCTTCACTTTTTCAAACTATCGATAAAAAATTGGATCAACCTGTTCGGGATGTTGAAGGGGACGGCAAAATTGCACCTTTTTGCCGGGGTATGAGCGGCCACAGAACGCCACTGATTATTATCATTTATTATTGCTGTCCGGATTGTTTATGGAGAGAAGTGGGTGCAGATAAGGGGTTATAATTCAGGCTACGTCCCTCCTGGAGCCGCCCTGCTACTTCAACCAAATCCTAACAAGTTCCCATTTGATTAATGTATTTTGTTCCTCTCGCAGGATTAACTGAAATATGTGAAATTGTAAGTGGATGAGTGAAGATCTAAAAGATAACGTCTCAGTGAAAATGTGGGTAGGGGTCAGTAGGAATTAAATTACGTGTACCCTTTGCAAGAAACAATTACTAATTGTCAGCGTGGTTCTATGGGGTTAAAATAACGTGTACCTCTTTGCAACTAGACTGGTTCTATATTGGAAATATGTGCTTATTTAAGCATCAAGCGGCAAATTCGCGTAAAAGTTGACAACCATTCGGGTAAGCTGAATTCAAATATGTTTGTCAAGCCGGACGGCGAAAAGGAAGGGCGGCAAAAACAGTTATATTGAAGCAAAAAGGGCGTAAAAACAGTTATTAAAGAAAAACGGGTGTAAAATTGTAAGAAATGTTTGAAAAGTTTTTATTATCCTTTTTTTTTTTTTTTTTGCTCTTCGCTTTTTCAAACCATCGAAAAAAAAATGGATCAACCTTCTCGGGATGTTGAAGGGGCGGCAAAATTGCACCTTTTCACCAAACCCCCGGCCGGGGTAGGAGCGGCCACGGAACGCCACTGATTATTATCGATTATTATCGCTGTCCGGAATGTTCATGGAGAGAAGTGGGTGAATTAGAAGTCATACTATATTTATCTTAGCAACAATAATAAAGAAAAATCCTTTTGAACAAAACCAAACAAAACTTTTACGCATTATCAGGCCTATCACGGTCGATAGGGATCATCCAAATTATGATTGTTGATCCTCACTTCCAGTTGAATGTATCCCAACTGTAGATTGTGTATTTTCAGTCTGGAGAGGATCATACACGTCATACATCCAACCGGAAGTAAGGATCAATAATCATCATTCTGATGAAGCCATATGAAGTACCATAATACCAGTACCAACCTATATAAAGATATTAGAGTGAGAACTGCCCCAAGTGGAACAGTGGAACAGGGAAAAATGTAATAGTATAATATAGTAATACCATAATACCAGTACCAACGTATATAAAGATATTAGAATGAGAAGTGCCCCAAGTGGAACAGTGGAACAGGGAAAATGTAATAGTATAATATAGTAATACCATAATACCAGTACCAACCTATATAAAGATATTAGAGTGAGAGTGTCCCAAGTGGAACAGTGGAACAGGGAAAAATGTAATAGTATAATATAGTAATACCAGTACCAACCTATATAAAGATATTAGAGTGAGAAGTGGCCCAAGTGGAACAGTGGAACAGGGAAAAATGTAATAGTATAATATAGTAATACCAGTACCAACCTATATAAAGATATTAGAGTGAGAAGTGGCCCAAGTGGAACAGTGGAACAGGGAAAAATGTAATAGTATAATATAGTAATACCAGTACCAACCTATATAAAGATATTAGAGTGAGAAGTGGCCCAAGTGGAACAGTGGAACAGGGAAAAATCTAATAGTATAATATAGTAATACCATAATACCAGTACCAACCTATATAAAGATATTAGAGTGAGAGTGTCCCAAGTGGAACAGTGGAACAGGAAAAAATGTAATAGTATAATATAGTAATACCAGTACCAACCTATATAAAGATATTAGAGTGAGAAGTGGCCCAAGTGGAACAGTGGAACAGGGAAAAATGTAATAGTATAATATAGTAATACCAGTACCAACCTATATAAAGATATTAGAGTGAGAAGTGCCCCAAGTGGAACAGTGGAACAGGGACAAATGTAATAGTATAATATAGTAATACCAGTACCAACCTATATAAAGATATTAGAGTGAGAAGTGCCCCAAGTGGAACAGTGGAACAGGGAAAAATCTAATAGTATAATATAGTAATACCATAATACCAGTACCAACCTATATAAAGATATTAGAGTGAGAGTGTCCCAAGTGGAACAGTGGAACAGGGAAAAATGTAATAGTATAATATAGTAATACTACCAACCTATATAAAGATATTAGAGTGTTTCATCCTCTACTAAAGATGTTAGAGTGAGACCCGTTATATAGTTATCTTTTGGGGGGTTATTGTAACACTTTTAAGTGATGGGTTAGTAACAATTTCTGCCTATATCTAATTGTTTCTGCCACGGACTATATATATGATTTTCTAGTACATTATTTCGTGAGTCCTTACTTGAAGGTAGAACCAAGAAAACCACAAACAAAAAATAACATATTTGAATTCATAGGACCAATAAGAAGCGTAAAATATAGCGACCGAGAATAGACATAACGTTTATTAACTTTTTTTAAAAGTTAAAAGTTAAAACTTAAGTCTTTAAACTACCTTCGTTTAGCTGCAAATATCAACAGGGCAATCGCAATAGCTGCCAGCAGAACACCAACAGATATTCCTACAATTAGAAACAGGTTGGTAGAAGTGGTTGCATCAGGAACATCTACAGGAGGAAAGGTAAGATTGATTACTAAAACATTTATGAAAACCTTGAAAACGGGCATGCACATGCATGATTGTAGTAAAAGTGTGAAAAACATTCTTCATATTTGAGGAAATTAATGCGAATTCCAGGAGCTGACCCAGCAAATGTAAGACATTTTTGTCGAGTTGTATAAAGGTCATGAAACTTTTAAAACCTGTTTGTATGAAAACAAACTACAACTACATTTTTAAAATATTGTCAAAATGTTATTTTAAAATATGTTGGCAAAATGTTTTGCCAAATATTTCTGTACGTCAGAATTTTGGAATAAGCTTTTAAAAAAATGTTTCTGAATGTTATGGAAACTCTTTATACCCTTTGTATAATCCGACATTTAAACGTTTTAGCAACCTTTTCTAACATTTTATTTCGCGATGTCGAAACCATTTTGTGTTTGCTGGGTATCCATTTTTTTTTTTTTTTTTCAATTTGTTTTCGAAATTGGCCGACCCATATGTTTTCATGGTGGGCATTTTATGGGAAACTGAAAGGGTTCTCCTCCCACTCAGGATCAGAAACTTTTGCAGTTAAGGGGGTTAAAATCCAGGCCACAGCCCCTCCTGGAGCCGGCCCTGCTACTTCAACCAAAAACGGCGAAAAGGAAGGGCGGCAAAACCAGTTATATTAAAGCAAAAAGGGCGTAAAACAGTTATTAAAGAAAAAAGGGTGTAAAATTGTATAAAATGTTTGAAAAGTGTTTATTATCCTTTTTTTATATGCCTTGTTTATTATCCTTTTTTTTCTTGCTCTTCACTTTTTCAAACTATCGATAAAAAATTGGATCAACCTGTTCGGGATGTTGAAGGGGACGGCAAAATTGCACCTTTTTGCCGGGGTATGAGCGGCCACAGAACGCCACTGATTATTATCATTTATTATTGCTGTCCGGATTGTTTATGGAGAGAAGTGGGTGCAGATAAGGGGGTTATAATTCAGGCTACGTCCCCTCCTGGAGCCGCCCTGCTACTTCAACCAAATCCTAACAAGTTCCCATTTGATTAATGTATTTTTGTTCCTCTCGCAGGATTAACTGAAATATGTGAAATTGTAAGTGGATGAGTGAAGATCTAAAAGATAACGTCTCAGTGAAAATGTCAGTATGGGTCAGTAGGAATTAAATTACGTGTACCCCTTTGCAAGAAACAATTACTAATTGTCAGCGTGGTTCTATGGGGTTAAAATAACGTGTACCTCTTTGCAACTAGACTGGTTCTATATTGGAAATATGTGCTTATTTAAGCATCAAGCGGCAAATTCGCGTAAAAGTTGACAACCATTCGGGTAAGCTGAATTCAAATATGTTTGTCAAGCCGGACGGCGAAAAGGAAGGGCGGCAAAAACAGTTATATTGAAGCAAAAAGGGCGTAAAAACAGTTATTAAAGAAAACGGGTGTAAAATTGTAAGAAATGTTTGAAAAGTGTTTATTATCCATTTTTTTTTTTTTTTTTGCTCTTCGCTTTTTCAAACCATCGATAAAAAATGGATCAACCTTCTCGGGATGTTGAAGGGGCGGCAAAATTGCACCTTTTCACCAAACCCCCGGCCGGGGTAGGAGCGGCCACGGAACGCCACTGATTATTATCGATTATTATCGCTGTCCGGAATGTTCATGGAGAGAAGTGGGTGAATTAGAAGTCATACTATATTTATCTTAGCAACAATAATAAAGAAAAAACCTTTTGAACAAAACCAAACAAAACTTTTACGCATTATCAGGCCTATCACGGTCGATAGGGATCATCCAAATTATGATTGTTGATCCTCACTTCCAGTTGAATGTATCCCAACTGTAGATTGTGTATTTTCAGTCTGGAGAGGATCATACACGTCATACATCCAACCGGAAGTAAGGATCAATAATCATCATTCTGATGAAGCCTGTCGACCATGATAGGTAAAACCGTCATTAGTGAGTAAAAGTTTTGGTTTTGTTCAGAAGAATATTTTCTTACTGTATATCAACAAACCTGATTTAAAGCCATAATGTACGATCTTATAATATGAAATTGGTTAATATTTTTTAAACCTGATTATTTTTTACATATTTGTAATGTTTACACATGTCCAAATTTGCACCTACATGGAATCGGCCAAATTTGTTTTCTTTGTAGGTCAACAGAGCAAAGTTCGACATATTATCATAATTTAAAAATTATGATAATATGTCCTCCCATAGAACTGCATGTTAAATGGCCAAAATAACCAGTGGGGTTTCTTTCACTTTACCATGTTATTTCAACTTAAAATGGACAGCAACCCTTCCCGGTAGTTATTACTAATATTATTTCAACATTTTGAATAAAGAATAACAAAATTAAAATTTGACGGAAATCGTACATTAGGGCTTTAAGGAGAAAATTATGTCTAACCGATAGATAAAATGTTTATTGAACGTACGCGAAGCGAGCTAAAATTAAACTTTTAAGAACTAGTAATAGTATTATTTATTAGGTGAGGTTGGGTGGTGTCCGAGACTAGAGATAATTCATATCACCCCAATCCAAGCCTAATAACGAATTTATATCATACTGAAACACGTACAAAAACAAAGCCAAAACACATGTCACGATGTGAAGAAAAACAGTAAATATAATTCAGAAAATTGCAATCGAACATTCTCAAAAACATTATCTTTTATGTTTATACTGCACTGTGTTAAAGACGTTCAAGGGTGCCGAATTTAAGAGAACAAAAATCTCTTGAAACAAGCGGTGCTTAGATCGTCATTATTTGATTCACAATTTTAGATGAATTATTTTTTGAACATTTGGCATAATAGAGGTTATCCACTTTACTCATGTGTGGCTTCTGACAAAGGGCGCTGGTTCCCGTATAGACGAATCCAAATACACGCATTCCTACACCTGACTAGCAGCCTTTAGTTGGGTAGCCGTCTACAATGCACTCAAAATGTGAAATGATTCGGCCTTGGCGGAAATTTTAAACTGCATTCCATCACCCGTTTTACACCTTCCGCGAAAACACAGGTAGACAAAAGAATAACACAATACAGTTCCTTCGACAAAACACACAGCATGGTCTATTCGTTGTTGAAGTGACATAATAATCGGATTAACTATACGCGGTATCTATGCATTGATGTACTTGCGAACAAAAGGACTATGTATATGAATAGATGCGACGGGATTACCTGCGGAATTATCTCCATTATATATATTATTAGCTATTATTCTATTAACCCTCCTCGTCCTTGCATCTTCTCTAGGTGTTAGGCGGCTTTTATTTGCACAATCGGACGCTCAAAACACCAGGTTGGGGCTAGCGGCTACCCAAAGATGTCCGACCAAATCCTGACCATGACTTGGCTACTTGGATTCGTATATAGAGGAATCCAAATTCACGCATTCCTACACCTGACTAGCAGCCTTTAGTTGGGTAGCCGTCAGCTACAATGCACTCAAAATGTGAAATGATTCGGCCTTGGCGGACATTTCAAACTGCATTCCATCACCCGTTTTACACCTTCCGCGAAAACACAGGCAGAAAAAAGAATAACACAATACAGTTCCCTTCGACAAAACACACAGCATGGTCTATTCGCTGTTGAAGTGACATAATAATCGGATTAACTACACGCGGTATCTATGCATTGATGTACTTGCGAACAAAAGGAATATGTATGAATAGATGCGACGGGATTACCTGCGGAATTATTTCCATTATTTATATTATTAGCTATTATTCTATTAACCCTCTTCGTCCTTGCATCTTCTCTAGGTGTTAAGCGGCTTTTATTTGCACAATTGGACGCTCAAAACACCAGGTTGGTGCTAGCGGCTACCCAAAGATGTCCGACCAAATCCTGACCATGACTTGGCTCCTTGGATTCGTCTATAGTAGTATTCCTCATTCAAACCAATTCAATGCACGACATTTCAAACTTATTCATTGCATTTCCAAGTACACAGCCAACTCCACGGCCCAGTGCACAGAGAAATCATGGTTGGGCGCGCTATGGTTTTCCTATGGAACATCTGACATGACACTTTCATATTCGTCCAAATAACAACTTAACATAAATAAAATTAAAGGTAACAGTGTATTTGTGAATTTAGAATATCTCTTCTTCCTGATTCTGCAAAAAAAATTTTAAAAATATTATTTAAAACACACGTCATTCTTTCAAATGATACTTTGCTCAATAAGCCCAAGTCCAACACCTGAAAATCCCGACCAATTATAGATCATAACTAGAGACAATGAGAAAATGTCAATCAAGCGAGGTTATAGGCAAAAATAATAACTATGAACTGTCAGTCAAATGTACGTCTTTGAATTTTTCATAAAAATTAATTTAAAACACCGTCATCAGACGATTTTGTATTACATGCTTCTCAGCATCAGGGAAGCTGATCGGGCGCCAAATGGGCGAGTGTGTAAACACCCAAAGCCAGAGGCTCGTGCAGTTGTTTAGCCAGGATTTTGGTGTGAGAGGGCAAAGCCAAATTTTCGATCCTCATTTTTGTCCAACTTTTAGTCATTTTAAAGACACTTTACTCTTTGGCGTCGCCATTTTATCCCTGATATATATATTTTTCTATATTGGGGGGGCTACACCACTGGGCTCGTGGAAAAACTTGCGAATGCTCAAGGACTCTATTTTTATTTTGTTATACATGATGCAGTCACGGTCCATGGCAAAGGCGATTCGACCTTTGTGGCATTAATCCCAGTCAACAGGAAATTAATCCAGTAAATCGATTTAGTAAAGCAAATAACCGAGTAGCAAATACTTAGGGTCTTTTTATCTTTTCAGTTTCCGTAACTCTATTGTTCAGATACGAAAACGCAAGGGATTCAGTAAGTTTACTGTAATCTGACTTCATTGTTAACTCTGAAGTACCAATCAGCTTATTTCAATAGAGGTAATTGCCTGTGTCAATAAAGCCCATAAAGGCTGGAGATAAATGAACACCGGTGTACGACCGCTGTTTTAATGGTCTAGCGCCCTCTCGTGTTTGACAGTGATAAATTGATTCACATAATTATAACAAAATGCAAATCCGAATGAAAAGGTCCACTTTTTTCTGTAAAAACGTTGAAAATAAGCCCTTCAGTCACAAAAGGTCCGCTTATGAGCCTGTCGCGCCCCGTTGCACTTGTGCAGGGCCACAGTGTCGCCCTTCCCTCGTATCAATGTCTATCTCCCTATTTTGCTTCCTCCTGCCCCCCCCCCATGATCAGGCTCCCCACTCCCTCCCCGGTCCCTACTCTCTCCTCTCGAGCTTTCTCTTTCTAGCCTTTCCGTCTCTTCCTCTCCTCTCTTTCTTCCTCACCCCCTCCCACTCTCGCTTGTTTAGTCTCAACTTAAGTATCTCCCTCCCTCCCTCCCTAGTCCCTCCCCCTCGCGAAATTTATCAGTATGATCCATGACTAAAAATAAGCTCTGCAAAAATAAACATTTAAAATAAACCCGAGTCTTGCATATATAGGCCCAACCAATTATCAGATTAGCTTGCCATGAATAGAATACATTATCTTTGCTCCAATGCGAATTCTTTTGTATTGCATTTCAATATAAAACATGATTACCAAATCACCACTTGTACGCGCCACATTGGGAGATATTTGACTATTTTAGACGCTCGTTTCATCGCCAATATGAAAGACTCATTGCTTATAACTTGGCAACATGGTCAGTATATATTTCAATGCAAGACTTTTTTACGATCCACTTACGTCTAGGCGTAAGTACATATACACCAAACACAAGTCAATTGAAGCCGTACAATTTACCGCGAATTTAGGACCGTAAAATTTAGACTCTTCTTTTGTCTAGATTGGCACCCAACCGCACATCTCAAGGTTTTATGTAAAAAATCAATATAACTTACCAAAACGAAAACTGAAATTCACGAGCTTCAAATTTTCAGTAACTAACAAAAGGCTAGAATAAAAGATTGGTCATACCTGGGAGACTACCACTTCAGAATAACAATGACTTACAAAAACTATTACGGATACGGAAACAGAAACTGAAAAGATAAAACGACGGTTAGTAACCAATGTTAGGCAGAGATACGGGCAGTCCCAACGCACTGAAGGGTCTATTGTTCTATTGTACCATGCGAGTTGCTGGTTTACAAATTATCCTCAGTTGAGCAAGCATGAATAATACGTTGATCAATAGACCCTAGTACAAATCCAAGCACAGTTACAACACTGCGCTTGGCTTGTCTTGTACATTGCGAAATGAACCTACATGTTTGCTAGTATAATGACAGACTCTAGAAATGCCAACATAAATCTTCAAAGAACATCATCTTAAGAATTATTTCAGTATCGAAATCAGTAGGAATACCAAGCGTACGCTGTACACTTTCCAGAAAAAATATAATTTTGTTTGTTCTAGCATTCTGTATCTCCAAAAAATTATCACATTTTGTCTCCAAAATCCTATGTAAATGATTCTCGATGCTACACAGAAATTATTTTCGACAAAGGATAGACATTTTACACAATTTGTCATAACTTAAAGAGATATTGGAATACTTTGATGTTTTTTTGATACACTTATTTTGTCGCCAAAAAGAGCTGGATTCCCTATGACTTCAAGATATTGTTATCCACCCATCACCCCCAATGTTGAAATCCCAATCTCTGTGACTGAATTAATATTTAAGTTTGCTTGAAGGGCATTTTCAAGCGGGGGGAGGGGGGGGCTGGGGTTATGTGATTTTGTTTGATTCAATAGGGGGGGTTACGTGAAATTGATTCATCGCAATAGGGGGGTTAGGTATTTTTCACCCATAAAGTTCAACATTCTCCCGGCCCCCCTCCCGCATTAATAATGAGCGGTCCCTAAAGGGATTTTTATTTAAAATGTTTAAAAGCGAGAAATTATTATCTCCCCTGTTTTAATTACGCTCCGCCGTGCCTGGGTGATGGGCATCATGGGCTGCTCTGACCAAAATAATAAGGCACTTCAATAATCAATAATCAGTCCCGTGACGGCCTCCACTAACTAGCTACTAACTTGGGTTTATGGGCGCTGATATTTCATGTTCACTGTCACTTATTTATCAGAAAAGTGCGACCCTTTGTCAATCACCTACAGTACCCAATTTCGGCATACTATATAAGAAACTCATCATGATGATTGCCAGAGAATAGTTAAAATGTAGCTTTTACCGGTTTTTTGTGGCATCCTTCAGAAATGAGCGGTCCGATACCAATATTTTCGGTCAAATCTCCATTCAATTAACACGGGGAGTTGGCTAGCTATGCCTTGCCCTCACTCATATTTTACAAAAGCGCGACCATTTCTGAACATCTAACCTAGCTGTAATTTTAGGTCATGTTAGAGAAATATATTTGCTAGAAGTTTGGAGAATAAATTAAATATTGGCTGGTTATTTTTCCCACAGTGATGTTAACTAGGCAAGTGTCCATTCTTCCAACATACATCATTTGTAGAGGTCACGCGTCAATGGTGAGAGCACTGTGTATTGTGTATAGGAAAACGGACAGTAACTGCAGCATGACCCAATGACCCCCTTTTTTTAAACATCATTTTATACCGATAGGCCTCTACTTCCCGATGCCGGTAGGGACATGCCCAACTCATCTAAAATTGATTACAGCCCATCCCGTATTTTGTACCTGATTTTGTTTAAATTCATCATTAATTGAGTTGCTTATACCATGGAAGTTAAAGTGCCCATGTTTATAGGCCTATACGTAAAATAAGACAGTGATCCCAGCGAAAGTGTAAAAAATAAAATTGCGTAGGCCTATAAATTGCTTAAAAGTTAAGAAAACGTCATTAAAATTGTCATTGGGTATTTTTGAAATGAAAACTTGCCCCCCAAAAAAGAGAGAGAGGAAAACAGCAGTATTGAGTAAGTTGAAGCCCCATTCAACCAAGTAGGCCGACTTAAGTTCTCTATTTAATTACAGATATCACAATTTCGTGTTAAATGTCCTATATTTTGTCTCAAAATTATACAGCTTTCGGCTTAAACCACCAACAGGCTATATAATAGCACATCTATGCTCACTAACATAAAAAACTGAACTGTGATGACTATCACTGACTATGAGCAAATCGTTGAATAGGCCTTTAAGAGGAATATTATGAAACTATCATTATAATTCATGTAGCCTAACAAATACAAAAAAGTAGGGTGTCCATTTTAAAAGCTATATGAAAGATGTTGGTGGTTTTAATTCGAAACGTTTGAAAATGGCGTATAGCATGTTTTGTAACTGAATTCAGTCTTCAAATGAAAACATAACTTATATGCCATCATTTGAAAATATTTAAATATGCCGAAGTCGAAATGTCCAATATCATATTTTCCAATTTGAACATGTTGAAATAAATACCAAACCCACAATTACATAACAAAATCCTGCATTGTTATAGGCCTGAAGTTTTAGTTTTTCTTAAATCTGATTTTTTTGAAATATTTTGAACAGCATAGCTAAAAACTAGCTTCAGTAATATTTTTATTAATTTTCAAAAACTAGATATAAATGTTTAGCCAATGTGTGTTTTTTTTTGTTTTGTTTTTTTAATTTCATCAACTTTGAGAAAATTCACCAAAAAAATATTTAAAAAAACACCATTTAATATCTAAAAACCATTATCTAATTTTTGAAAATTAATTTTAAAAAAGATACTGACGAATTGATTTTTGTTATGTTATCCAAAAATATACACTACATAGTTTCAAGAGTACCGAAAAACTCATCTGTACCGATTGCAGCTGTAAGCCTCTTTGTTTGTTCTTTCATGATTCAGGTATTCTGTTTTGTATATATTTAATATTTTTGTAAAGTGCTTGATAATGTTGATCAGCTTCTGGAAATGCGCCATAGTAAGTGCTTTTAATTAATATTATTATTAATATTCGAGTTCAGCATGCCCGAATTAACAAAATTAAGTTGGTTGCCAGCTTTTACGCATTGGGTGTAAAGTCGATATGGTAATGTGATTTTATGCTAATCGCGCTAGCTCACTAAAGCGAGCTTCAGACTCCATATTGTACGTACAATATTGTATGTACAATACTTTTCGTGACGTCAAAAAGTATTACACGTGCAATAAATATACGTGCCACGACGAGTTGAATCAGATTAAATAGAGAGCTTGCGAAATGGCGTTACTTTAACTTTAACTTTAACGTCTAGAAGGATTATAGAGATTATGTATTCAAAACCAAGGTGGTTTTGAATACATAATCCTCTATAATCCTCTAGACGTTAAAGTTAAAGTTAAAGTAACGTCATTTCGCAAGCTCTCTAATAACGCGCTATAACCCTGACGGTTCATTGTTTTGCTAAATCCAAGCGAGGTCACCAGAAAATCTATGCAAGAGAAATTTCTACTGCTGCTGATGAAAAATCCCAGAGTGCGTTTGGAGGTTTTTTCTGCACTTTACCAGTAGGCCTAATAAATTCATAAAAAAATATAAATCAAATAAAGATTTAGGGCGAATGTTTTTACTCACTGCTCATCTGATCCACTTTCCCAGGAAACTAAATACCGATACTTTTCCCTGACTTTCCAGACATAATTATGAGTATACATCAAATTTAATGTTTACAAAACAATCAAATATATATACATTCGTTTGCATTTTGTACATCAATATTAATATTAATAATGTACAAACATCAAAAAAAAGGGGGCCTAAGAGTATGTATATTTTAAATCATATACTAATTCCGCCATGACCAAACATATTTTATATATATGAAATCGTGTAATAGAAACCCAAATTCCAATCAAAAATAAAAACAAATTTGTTATCAAATACACTAGGCCTATACATTGTATTACAGGAATTTAATAGATGGTGCATTTTAATAAATAAATAGACTAACACGGGTAATGGACGAGAAATATTTGACAATACCGGATTTACCAGAGAGCCAGTGGATAAAGAAATTAATTAAAATTAAAACAAATTAAATGAGAAAATGAAAGCAAGGACATTTGGTGAAGTATTGTTTTAGAATTCGAAGGAGTCCTAAATGTTATCCTGGCCCAGGACACTGATTAATGTAAATTCAACCCATAGTTATTTTATCTACTTTTGCCAGCATTCAATCTGTTCAATGTGATTTATGCCTATTTTTAATAAAATTCCGAAATCTGACGTATCAACGTTGTATCGTGCACAAATTATGATTCGAGACTATTTCATTTGACACGGTTGTAATGATTTCAAAAGATCGGTCCTATAATAGATCGATTAGAGAATTACAGCAAGAGGCTTTGAGGATGCCGTAATCCTCTTGACAATCAACCAATCAGAGAGACACATTTCAGAAATATATTCGTAGATTTGAAACTCTTTCAACTTTGAAATATGTGATGCGATGAAGCAAAATCAGTCGGAACTCGGAAATATTTAATTTTCAGTTTCTTATAGAATAGTAAAAAGCATTAACAAAGCTGTATTTTGCAGAAAACCCCATTGAAATTGAACAACCAGTTCCGAAGATATGAGCAATTAAAGAGTTTCCAAAACAAGAGGAAACAAAAGGAAATATTTCCTTTGTTTGGCTATAACTCAAAATCAATATTTCCGAGTTCCGACTGATTTTGCTTGATCGCATCACATATATATTTCAAGTAATCTCGTTTCACATTTAGCAGCAATTTGGCTTGCAATAAAGACACGAAGGGGCGGTAATGCTAATATACGATTTCAGTCAAATATTGGTGCAAATGTACAATTTCGGTCAACTATTTGGCTATCCTTTGCCCAAAATTATGAAATGTTTATTAGTAACAACAACTCTTAGGAGGGTTTTCGAGTAATTAGCGAAATAATGAGGTAAAAGAAAAGAAAACCCACTTACAATTTTGGACGATTAACTGTGGTGTTCTAGGGGAATTAAAATATCACAATTATCATGTTTAATTCAAAATCGTTGTCCTACAAGCACATGTTAAATGGCTCGATTCATATTAGGTATAAGTTGGGACATTGTCAGATTGTGTGAACATTACAAATACAAACAATAAGGTTGAAAAAAGTCATTTAAAAATGATTTTAAAACATCGTCTATTTTGTAGCTTTATGACACTGAATAGACCAAATATCTGCCTCAAAAAAAAAAAAAATGTTTTCCATGCTGATTTTGTTTTTGTAACAAGTACCGTATGTCATTTCAAAAAGAAAGAAAAAAAGGTGGATATTACTTTTTTAAAACTCAACGCATTACTATTAATACGCCTATAATTAATGAAAAAGTATAGAAGGCGTTGCATCCGTTTCTGATGAGGGGGAGGGGAACAAGCCGTTTTCGGCAGTTTTCCTATGGGATTTTCTAAAATTTCAGATCAATGGGGGGGGGGGGGGCTTCCGTACCCCTATAACGCTACGGTTACTGCATTAACACGTTTATGGATGTATTGTGATGATCATAAGTAGGCCTATAACATACACCATCATAACATGCCTCAACGATATCAATATGTAAAAAGGTGTTGCAAATTCATAACACAGCGTGTTATAATGTAACGAATGCTATGCCAAAACTTAAAAAAATAACAAAAATATCAGTATCAATAAAATCAGAACCAGAATAAATACATAGGCCTACAAATAATACTTTTAAACTGACTAAATAAATATATGACTAAATATCAGTATAAATGAATCTCTAAATCAATTAATCAATCAGTAATCAATCAATCACTCAATAAATAAATAAATAAATAAATAAATAAATAAATAAATAAATAAATAAATAAATAAATAAATAAATAAATAAATAAATAAACAAATAGGCCTAAATAGATAAATCTATAAATAAATAAATAAATAAGAACTGAATGTGCCATTTATATTATTATTACAATTTTAATATGATTAATATTAGTATTAATATTATTAACTTTAAAAAGGTGCCCATTGATATAATAATTCAAGTACAGTTGAATACAAGAAGACATTAAAAGATGTTCATCATTCCGTGCACTCACTAAATTTACCACTCTTAGAAATTTGGCAACTCCGTATCAATTAAGCAACCAATGATTGTAGCAAAATATATATTTTTCCGGTACATACTATTTATTGCACGTGTAATACTTTTTGACGTCACGAAAAGTATTGTACATACAATATTGTACGTACAATACGGAGTCTGAAGCGCGCTTTATGCGTTGAGATTGGCTAGTCGAGTTCATCCTCTGAAGCGCTAGAGTAAACTGTGCAATGTGGACCATTGAATAAGTTTCTTATGACCTCGGAGTTACCTGCATGACTTTGGCGGGCTATTTTGAAACAGTCATGGTTGCACATGTAGGTACTTCTTTTGAAAGTCCTAAACAAGGTATAGCAGTCGTTGATAGGATATGCAGCTTATAGAACACGGATAACCTCTATTCAGTTGAATATTGTAAACAATTGGTGAAATAAGAGTTGATTTACGACGCAAGCGAATGGCTTTTCCACTTTTGTTTTCATCAAGTTAAATGAATTGCGTATATGTAGTACCTTAGTAAACAAATACCATAGATTAATAACACACATATTGGAATATCCCATGCGTACTTCAATTCAGCTGACGCCGGTACAGTGTTCAGACTGGGCAACATCGCTCATATTACGCACGAATTCTCTTTCGCTCTTTTCGAGTTCACTCACGCACCCCTTGCTTAGCGCAGACCCCCCCCGCAACATGCCCATATTCCGTATAATGAAAACCTGCCCAGAGAAACGACTTAAGGGTAGACGAGGTATTGTTGGTCGAAGCAACCTAAAAATCGATTTTCATCATCTAGATCAATATATTATTGAAAAATAACACCTTGATGTTTTGCAAAAGTTCATTCTACAAATCGTATACTTTGCAAAGTTGCTTAATTTATTGTTGTTAATGAGTTATGTACGTTTTACAAAAGTGTTGTTGTTTCTGCCCTCTTTACAACGCAACTCAAGAACCGCGGCACATATAAAAGTATATCTGTGATATTTTAATTCTTCTACACACTCGCTATGAAATGAGCAATGCGATTTTTGCCCAAGCTGACTACCATTCGCAAGATGTTGTGAACTACCAAATCGCAACACTTTAAAATAGTGTCAAACCTTAATAACACACATATTGGAATATCCCATGCATATGCGTACTTCCAGCTGACGCCGGTACAGTGTTCAGACTGGGCAACATCGCTCATATTACGCGCGAATTCTCTTTCGCTCTTTTTGTCTTTTTGAGTTCACTGACGCACCCCTTGCTTAGCGCAGACCCCCCCGGCAACATGCCCATATTCCGCGGTATACGGTATATATCTAGTCAGTATAATGAAAAACTGCCCAGAGAAACGACTTTAAATAATGGTATGATAATTACAGTTGCACTGGTGTAGGCAACGTGAATTTTACCCCCACCACCACCTAAGTTTTGATCCCATTTTTGTGATGTCCTTTTTTTTTATACCCCTCCACTATTTTTCAACTCAACGTCATGTTGGATTTTAGAGTGGCAGATTCGAATCGCGCGTGCTAACATAATTCCACGAGGCGTGTACACACGCGTTGAAGAACGATTTGTCCGTACGCTGACGACGCAACTAAGTAAACGAACTGATTGGAATATACCACTTCGAAATTCAACATGGTGTTACTCTCAACTTGAGATGAGATACACTATAATCAGTGATAATATACCTGGCGTAGTGATATCGATGGTGCCCAGATCAACTAATATCGCTTCTTGGGTGTAAGCTTCAACCCATATTCTGTACAAAGTGCCATGTAAAAGATTCGTGATAACAATACTGGTTTGGTTTCCCTCCACAAAGATTACAGAACTGTCAGTGTTATTATCCCTAACTTGGTAAAACACCTGCAATGTTTCATAAGAGAGAAAGAGAGAGGGGGGGGAGAGAGAGGGGAGAGAGAGCGAGAGACACAGAGGGAGGGAGGGAGGGAGGGAGAGAGAGAGAGAGAGCACTGTAATAAGTAACGTAGCTAGGGGTTGTGGTACCCAGCGACAAGGATACAGCCCACCCCCCCATTCCTGAGACAATTACACGCAGAGCTCGCGGCCATTTTGCACAAATACCAAATGGGAAAATATCAAAACGGTCTTTCAACAACTCTTCCTATACCTTTGTACAGGCGCCAATCGTTGTTCATCCGTTTTGAATCCACACTTTACCAGTAGCGTATATGCGAACGCAAATTAATGGAAGCGCGTATACGGTATACCATGATGTATATTGAACGAAGCGGCTAAACATTGCCCTTTTATTCTGTAGTTCTTTTGCTGCTGTCAACAGGAAACCATCCATCTTCTTGTGACATGTGTGATGTTGAGTGCCCGGGTTAAGTGGCAATAACTAAATTGGACATTCCTCATGAAATAATCATCTGATTTTTTTCGTTGTTGAAAGGGATACAATCACGTTTCACCGTTGTTCATCACCGATTAACAACTCGCATCTGGCGCGTCTGCGAGGTTTACTTCGCTCCGAGTCAGGCAGAAGCTGCCCTCACGAAGTAAACCACGCACATGACACGGACGCATCGTTGTTAATCGGTGATGAACAACAGTGAAACATGATTGAATCCCCTTCAACAACGAACACAAGCTAAAGATCGTGCAATTCACAGGATTATTTCATGGGGAATGTCGATCCATTTTAGTCATTGCCGCTCAACCCGAGCACAGAATAAAAGACAATGTTTAGCCGCTTTCTCCAAAATAATGAAAACAACGTGTAGCGCACACAAGTTCCAGGCATGGCAAATTTTACGCGCTTACGCTTAACGCGTATATATAGGCGAATCCATTAACTTGCGATCGTATACACGCTAAATAAGTGTGGATTTATGATGGATTGATAATGATTGGCTCATATACAAAGGTATATAGGAAGAGCTGTTGAATGCCTAATTCAAAAACTATTTATTTACTAGCAGATATTGAGATATCCTACAGAAAACTACTAAGAGAGCTAAAGTTTGGCGCCCATGCATCTTTTCAAATAATGGTACTGTTTTAGTTTTGTAAATAACATTACTTACCCGATATTGGGATATATAATCATTAGTTGATCGGAATGGTTCCCAGTTGATTTCAATTTCATTTGTTTCAACGCGTACAGTTGTAAGAACACCTTGCGAGAAAATGGGAAAAGTAGATTCAGTTATTTAAGGGGGTACTACACCCCTGGCCAATTTTGTGTCTATTTTTGCATTTTTCTCAAAAATTATAGCGCATTGGTGACAAGTAATATATGTATATAATAGGGGCAAGGACTACAACTACTGCACTAGAAAATTTATTTCAGCACAGACAACAGTTGTGGAGTTACAGTCAAAAATGAGGGAAAACAGTATTTGATCAATAAATCAATAACTACTTGACTTGAGTTGCTGAATTTTCAGTGCAGTAGTTGTAGTCCTTGCCCCTATAATATACATATCTTACTTGTCACCAATGCACTATAATTTTGAGAAAAATGCAAAAATAGGCATTAAAATTGGCTAGGGGTGTAGTAACCCCTTAACAGCAGCAATATAACTGTGACATTAACACGAATCATGTTGCCCTTCAATTAAAAAACAAAAAACAAAAACAAACAAACAAACAAACAAACAAACAAACCAAAAAAAATGTAAAAAAAATAAGTATTACAATACGTGAATAATATCATGCAGGAAGCAAAATGGCGTCTACTTCTTAAGTGGATTTAAGTAAACGAGATAGAATACATGCACTTGAATCCGCGTTGCCTTCCCTTGATCCACCTTTCTGGTTTGCATGGTTTTGGTATAGCTTATGTTATGTTAAACACAGTGTAGAGACGCCTAGCGTCGCTACTCAGCCAAATATGATGACTTGTAATGCATACATGAATATTTGTAAGGTAAGCCTTAAATACATTATCTAAACATGCTAAAGAAATCGTGGTAACATAAGACACTATGATAAATTAAGTATGCATACTAACCATTAAATTCTGAAGTTACTCCCTCCGTTGTCATTGCAAACTGACGTGATGTCACACCTGCCAAAAAAGTAATAACTGGTAAAATCGAGGGTTGAGAGTAATAAAACCTTACCTCACAAAGCTCCCTTTGTGAGTTACGACTTTCCGGTTCAAACGGTTGTTTGGTGGCATATGAAACTGAGTCATTTTATAGAAAAATTCAACAATGAGGGCGCTATTTATCGTAAATCTTGTTTGCATCTTTACAAGGGGTAGACACTTGTATAATGTATTAGAACATCAGCAAAAACACTAACAAATTACAAAGAATAATTTTCAGAAACCTTTTTATCATGAAATGTAAGGTATAACTCATAGTATTTGGCTAATTTAATTGTAAAATATATGTAAATAGCGACCTCAATTTGCACCCAAATGTACAGTTTATAGAATAAGAATTACCCCTAAAAAAGATGAATAATTTGATATAGAAACGAAAATCTATGCTACAAATTCCTACAAAATATATGTGTATATACAGGTTATTAGTGTGATAGCTGTTGATATTATTCAGGTATAGAATTGAACATTTATATAATGCTTTGTTAGAAAAATTAACAAATGATCCCATCAAACAACCGTGAATTCACAACCCTCCAAATGTTGTATGTTGGTAATTCAATACAAATGATTCCAATGGTTACTTTCTAGTTGTATGACACAACAACTATATTACTCCGGTGGCAGAGCAAGGTATAGGTTGATTTTGCCAGTAAAGTGTTTTTCTTTGTTGATTATTCTTCTATGGGTGGTGCAAAATGAGATTCCGAGGGGTAAAATTGACACTCCAGGGCAATTCGAGATATCCATGGTCAAAGTTTATACAGAGGTCAAAAGCCAAAAATTCAAACACTCTAAAAATTATTTCTCTCATTCAGAAAATATATAGTTTCACCTATCTACGACTTATCCTTTTGGAGTTATGAGCAAAAAGGTGGTCAAAGGTTAAATAGGGAACAGACAAAATGCTCTAATTTTGATGGAGATTGTTTCAAATTGTTCTAAATATGATAACTACTCTAGTAAAGAATAGTTTGGACCACCTAGAATTACATTATTTAGCAAGCATTAATACTGATTTTTTCCTCAGAAATACAATACAATACTTGCAGAAGGACGTAATTAACCTATTTCTTCTAAAATTACGAGTTTAATGTATCTATGTATACTTATTGATCAAATCGTGGAGCCCTAGGCAAGCAATTTTCTAAACTAATATGTTTTTTGTTTTTTGTGTCAGTTCCTGCAGAACTGACACCTTTAGTACAGGTTTGACGATCACGTGACAATTCGAATCATCATATCGAAATATCACGTGGGTAAAAATATCAATATCGATATCAATACTAGTCGTCAATTCAGCCCCAAACCAATTCGCCCACATGCAAATTCGAACCCTGTATATTGAAGTACAAAAAAAGTTGGCCAAAACTATTTCGTGATTTTCTCCATAACCGTTGTTTTTACACCAAATCTGTATTATTTAGATGCCTTGATGTCTTGCATTCGGTCACAAACCAATTCGTTGTACTTTGTGCACTTAACCCTCTATCTTTTAAACCAAATATCCTAAAAGAGTCGTGTGATATGTCGAACTTTTCCTCAGGTCATAAAGAACAAAAAAAGTCAGCGTTCGCGTATCTGTACGTAGCCCGGGTACGTAGCCGCAGTTATTGTGGCCCTCACAACACGGGCTTCCGGTGAGCTGCCGGTCCTAGGAAATGGAATATTACTGATAAATATATAAAGATGGCAAAATCAGTAAACCAGTTTAAGTTACAAATAAAGAAAAGTCTAATAAAAAATTACATAATATTTAGGCATTATTTAATGACCTCACCCATCCCCACCATCTCCACCCCAACTATCAATTTCTTCTGTGAACTGTGGAATGTCTATATGAAATGTTATAAATATTTATATTGCTTCTTTCTTTGCATGTTCTTCTCCTCTTTCTTTTATTTGTTAGCTTTGTGTAATTGTATGTTGTAACTTAAGGCAGTGTAAGGGGCGCTCGCTTCAGGCCTTTTGAGCATCTCCTCATTCAAATGTTGTGTCTTTTATATATATTTTGTATGTCGATTTGTATGAAAATAAAATGATGATGTATGATGATGATGATGTACATCATTTCCTACAGAGTCGTGAGATATGTCAAACTTTTCCCTTTGTCATAAGGAACAACAAAAAAAGTCAGTGGTCGCATATCTGTAGGATCATTGGTTAATAAGATATAGTCACTTTTTTTAAATTTTAAACCAAATATCTTAGAGAGTCGTGCCATATGTCAAAAAGGAACAGAAAAGTCAGTGGTCGCATATCTGTAGGATCATCGGTTAATGAGATATAGTCACTTTTTTTGTACGTTGTGCACTTAACCCCCTTGTTTTTTACTTCTGGATATCGTTTGGAGTCAAATGATTTTTCATTTTAAAGCTTATGATATATTTTCTAAACACGAAATAAAACAAAATTGACCGCCAGCCGACTTTACAGCTGTTTCGTGATGGACGGTCACATATATTCATTAACATATTAAATCGTTTATCCCTTTTGGTCGATATCGAATTGGTTTGTGGCTGACTTAGCTTGGGGCCAATGCATGAATTGGCATATGGCCAAGTCAACTGTGGACGAATTGGTTTGGGCTGAATCGACCTGATACCAGGAAATGCCGAAAAATTACGTACTTATACAAGGCAAAAAGCAACTTTTCTCGGCATTGTTGACATGGTGCCCCCGCTAAAGAAAGTTTCCTACTATAAAGACCTAACTTTTGAGATGGTTTGTACGGTTTGAAGGTGCAAAATTAACAATAAGCTTAAAATAAGACGCCGTTACCGCCGGTTCATCATCAACGACTTTGACAGATGACGTCATCAGACGCAATCTCTGTCTTGATAATATCGACATGGACTATATAGAGCACGTAGTGTGATGGACTGGAAACTTCACGCATCGATCTGAGGACAGCTTTCAAACATAAGTCTTGATAGTAATACGCTGTTTTAATTAGCCTATATCTGGTGGCAACAGCATTTTTCTACAGTCACGTGATAATGGCACCGGCCGATAATACACTGGGGAAGCCGACGGTGTCCACATCTTTTTTTTCCTTTTTCAGCTTTTTGTATTTTATCTGTACTTGGAGCTGGTGGGAGAGATAAAGCATAAAATACATTCAGGAAAAAATACAACTCGAACCAAAGATCAAGGCTCCATTTCAAATTTAAACCTAAAAAATCACTCATTTTTGAAACCGGACGTTGTTCAAATTTGCGCCAAAACTTCAGCTCTGAAATAAAATATTGGGATTTTTTCTCAGATTCCTTCATGTAGACACTTGCCAGAAGCAAATGAGCTGAAAACGGGCGAATTTTGACAATTATCTTTTGAAAATAAAGCCACAACAAGCTCAAATAAGCGGTGGACTATTTTAACCGAATTTCACTGGTACATAAATCGTGGAGTGATTTGGTGGTGCGCCCTCTGAAAAGATTTGAAGAATAGAAGGCTGACGTTGCGCCAAAACATGTGGGCCTATTTAATGATATATGAACTACCACTCATGTTCTTGTCAGCGCTACAGTGCAAAACTTCTCTTTAACATTACATTCAAATAATAATTACATTGTGAATTGGAACTGACACCAATTTTTTTCAGGAATACTTGTTTCATTTTATCTGTAAATGTTGAGTGTTTGTACTACATGTTGCTTTCATACTTACTATATAGTTGCGGCCAAACCAAGAAGACTTAACATAACATTGATACCAGATCATTACCAGTTTGAAACTATAGGTTAAATACCACTAAATAGGCCTGGGCGATACATTGAAATACGATGAGGAACTATTTGTTTTCATGGCATTCGAAAAGACTGCATTAAAATCGCTGAAATTGATCAAGTTATATAGCCAAAAAAGTACTTTTAGAGTTTGATGCTTCAAAATGGTACATTTTCTCTCATTATATGACATTTTTGATGTAATAGTACCAAAATTCATACGCACGGCTTCGGTTTTTAGTAAATAGTCGCCTTATCATATTGTAACTTTCAGCTTCGAGGGCGCACTGTCATTTTAAGGTTCAGTGCGTTAAAACAAGAAAAGTCTCAGGTCAACCTATGTTGAATTTTTGATCATTTGGCATCTAAATCATATAGTTTCACCTGATATTGGTGGCATTGAACTGTGAGAGTTCTGAATATGGGAAAATTCTACCCGAAATTAGGCATTTTCCCATTGAAACACGTGTAATACATAATTAGTGGTATTTAACCTATAGAAACACTGAATTCTATGGATCTGATATTCGTCATGGAGACTTTTCTAGCTATTTTTGCTTGCATTTCTCAATATTTAACTGTATTTGCCCTGGCAAGACAACGTGCATCTTCTTCGACTACTAAGGTATGTTTTTAGAACACGTTGAGGTAGTAACGGGTTGAGGGGGGGGGACCTGTGGCATTAGTATTGGGTTTACGGCTGGTTTCTGTGATTTCAGGGCTTCTAAATTCAACAACCTTCGCTTGCCTGCGTATACATAGAGAAAGCTTAATGATGATGAAAAATCAATGTTGATGATCATATAAACATGCCACTTTGTTAATTAGACCCACATGCACATTTTGTTGGTGATTTCCTTGCCCTAAATAACGTACATAGGCCTATACGTGTAAATACAGTATAGGCCTAGGCTAGGTATTTTGCTTAAGCTTTAAGGCGCATGTAAGGCCTATAGTCACGTGTAAAATAAAACCTAGTCTTTGTGTACACGTCCTACAGCATCCTGTGTGGCCTCACTCTATCCTAACTCAAGCCGGAACCCTAACTTGATCTATAACTCTATTTTAAACCCATATCTAATCCTCGGAAAATTCTACCCGAAATTAGGCATTTTCCCATTGAAACACGTGTAATACATAATTAGTGGTATTTAACCATAAGCGTAGGCCGATGGGCACTTCAAGAAGGACTTATAAAATATATCGTCAGGTTGTTTTTATACTTACTTTTTGCGGTGTTGATAGCAGGTGGTTTTGTCGTCATTGAATCTAGGAGAATCAAACAATACATAACTAAAACATTCATACTAGATCTTTAGCAGAGTAAAGCATGAGCGTAGGCCAATGGGCACTTCAAGAAGGACTTAAAATATATCGTCAGGTTGTTTTTATACTTACTGTTTGCGGTGTTGTGTGTAATAGCAGGTGGCTGTGTCGTCATTTTATCTAGGAGAAACAAACAATACATAACTAAAACATTGATGATAGATCTTTACCAGAGTAAAGCATGAGCATAGGCCAATGGGCACTTCAAGAATGACTTAAAATAAACATCTCAAAAAAGGTAACTAACCCCCTTAAATAATGAAAAATAATGATTGTATTACAAATCTGTAACATGTGTTGGAAGCAGAATTTATTTTTGCACATTTTGACACTCATTTGTAGCAATTGACTAAATATTGACGTCACAGCGTACATTTAAATCAATGTAGCCCAAGATTTGAAAGTTGCAGTAAATTCTATTGATTTTGCATTCAGTGTAATGGAAGGAAATCTGTGTAATGATATCTGAGTGTTTTGTATTGTAAACATTTGTATGTACGACGTAAATGCAACTTTTAAATATAGACCTCCCTACATTTAATTGACCGGTGTTTTATTGTTTTCTGGGCTATTGTATCAAATGAGGTGTCAAAATGCGCAGAAATATATTTTGCTTCCAACGCATTTTACAGATTTGCAATACAATAGCCCGTTGTTGAATAACGGTCATTATTTAAGGGGGTTAGTTAACTTTTTTAGATGTTTATATCGTCAGATTGTTTTTAAACTTACTGTTTGCGGCGTTGGGTGTAATAGCATGTGGTTGTGTCGTGTTTTTTAAGGCATTACAAAAATCAGTAATATTTGTCATTTTTAAACCTCCATTTTCTTTGTTACAGTACATTACATCACTCTTAACATTATCTGGTTTACTATTCCATATAAATTTGAAAATAATTTGCTCCACTTGTTTCATGTATTTTATTTGAGAGTGCCTTTGATTTGACAATTGTAATTCTGCCTATTGGGGTCAGGTTCCTCTGGGACCAGATATCCAAAAGTGTTTTCAACTTCGTTAATTGAGGATCAAACAGCTTAGTCGTCAACTCAAATTTCTCGGCCATATACTGCGTCTTGAAGACGACGAGCCTGTGAAAGAATATTCCCTTTATATTCCACCACATGGGAAGAGGAATCCAGGACGGCCACGCACACTGTACTTACAGTATGTCGAGCACCTCTTGGGTAATACTGAAGGGATGCTGCAGCCAAACAAAATTATTTCGCTTGCCCAAGATCGCAATCGTTGGAGAAAGCTTGGAGAAAGCTTGATGATGATTTAATCAAAATTTTCCTTTCTTTTCATACCGTTTCCGACGGTCCAAATTCGTATTCGCTTTAGCCAACACATCTTAACAACCAAAACTCACACCAAATAACTTTTATTGTATAGCCAAAATTTAAGAGTATGTTCATGGGCAATTTCAACTTAATGGCTGGTAAGATAACAGAGATGTGACGATGGAGGTAGAACTTTTTGAATGACCCTCGTAGATGTGCTCTGCGAGGACTTGGATGCCACGAACTTTGACCCATGACCTGTACATCTACAATGTATATACTTACTTTGCAGCGATATAGTCGCAACACTGACGCCTCTTTCGTTTGCAAATTGGCACGTGTAGTTTCCTGTTGTGTTGCTATTAACTTCAAGAATAAAGAGAGTCGAGTAGGT
>NW_027305730.1:0-73000 GCF_039555335.1 Amphiura filiformis | reverse complement strand
TGGCTGACATTTGTGCTCCCACATATGTTTCAGTTTTGGGCCGGGGTAAAATGATTTTGGGACAAAAACAGACCCGATATACACGTTTGGCAAAAAGAAAAGAAAGTAATATTATGGTACCAATTCTTTGCTCTTTAAGGGGCATTGCTATACCGTCGGTACATTCATGTCCCGGTCAAAAACAGAACTAATGTGGACGCAATGTCAACCAACTTTCTAGTATATAATAATGTCCGTTAATGAAACAAATGCCATATCATATTTTTGAACTGTGTAAATCGTGTGTAGGCACAATGTTCATACACCTATGAATAACATTATATTGCGTTTAAGCCTGTCGATTACAGCTCTAGCGCAATGGATACTGCATACCATCAGGCGCAGTGGACACTGGTTCAAACCTAATTTCTTGATTTCTTTTTCTCTTTTCTTTTTTGTTATTATTGTGATATCATGTCATATTACATTCGTCATTCTATTAATTTTGCCAGTATCCGTCTTCTTTTTTTACTGTATGTCTACCTATGTTTGCTATACTTTTAAAAGTTTCTTTGAAAGCACTTTGCTTAAAATTTCAGTCATAAAATGTAATTTAAGCCTACTCCTGCCGACTATGATTTATATTTACACGATTATACCCATTACCAAATACCACATACGTTTTTTGATGCAAACGATGAAAATAATTAAAGTTTTGTTTTTTCTTCTAAAATTGTAACTTTTTTTAATTTTCAAGTATTTTTCCCAAAATCACTCTTTTTAAAAGACTGTCAATCAATTCCTGTCAACAAATATCGCTGTATTTCATGTTGATTAAATCACTACTCTTTCAAAATAAAACGTCATTTTACACCAAAATGCGTAGTTGGCATAGTAATGTATGTTCAGAACACTTTTCTCAAAATACATGATATTGCATATAAAGCAATGACCGTATCCTAAATCACATGAGAAAATGCAATAATTTTTTATATAAGTGAAAAGATAAATAGTTTCTCCGTTTTCATGTAAAATTTGATGAAAATCCAAAGCTATGGTTGAGGAGATATGGGCCAAAACACACATTTTAAAATTTGATTTTTTTGTACCTTAGAGACAATGCTGACCGCGATGGTGACAGGACAGTTTGATGATAAAGGTAATATAAATCAGCCCCCACTACCCCGATCAATATTGAATTCGAGCTTTTTGCGTCCTCACGCAGTATGGCACCCAACTTGTTGATTAATTGGGGAAGAGAGGGAGGGTTAGAGGTGTTAGGAAAGTGTTTGGGCTTGACACCGAAAACCTCCACTTTATCCACATTAACTAATAACAGAAATAAGGTCATACTATAGTGTGCGTTTTCCATAGGTGTCCCAACACATTTTGGCCGTGGTTGTATTTGAAAAGTTGAAAAAAAATCATCTAATTTCAGTTTTTGCTTATAACTCAAAAGTAAATATGATATTATTGCAAATTTGGAGCAGTTAGAGAGATCTTATCATGTGGCAAATTTTTTGGATGGCTACATTTGAAATTTAGGGACTGGTCATAAAATGTCTTAAAACGATATTTTGGCCTGTCTAAGTTCACTATTCGTCACTAACTGTCAAAAACTTGGGTTTAAAATGGAAGAAGTATTATTTCCACCAATTAAAATGTTACATTACAGCTATAGAAGAAAATAAAAGTTATCACAACATCTCGTGATCAAAAAACAAATAAAGGAATCGAACCCATGCACACTTGTTTTCCCAATTTACGCAGTCTACCACAAATGAAGCAACTAAAATACAGAGAAAAAAAAGAAGAAGGACGGACATTGGCAAAAATTAATAGAACGACAAATATGATATGATGAAGAATATTGTAAAAAAAAAAAAAAAAAGAAAGAAAAAGATATATAAATAAATTCAGGGGCTCGAACACGTGTACACTGTTACGCCAATAATGGCAGATGCCGTATCCATTGCACCACAGAGCTGTATTACTTTAACAGGCTTAAACTGTAATATAATGCCATTCAAGATGCATGTATATAAATATACGCTCTACGGACGATAAACAGTCAAACAAATCACACTTTTGCGGCATTTGTTTCATTTAACTGAATATTTATCATATAGCAGGTGTTGGCGGCTGACATTTGTACTCCACACTATATATTTCAGTTTGGGCCAGGGGTAAAATAGATTTTGGGACAAAAACAGACGATATACACGTTTGTAAAGAAAAAAGAAAAGTAATATGTATTAAAATTCTTTACTCTTTAAAGACGTATTATGCCGTCCGACGATTGTCCCGTAGTCACCCATCGGACAAAAACTGAACTAAATAATGGAGCTGTATTAATGTAAACGCAACGTTAAACCTGTTAATACACAACTCTGTGGCGCGCAATGAATGCTGCATCTGCCACAGGCTGCAATGGATTGCAGGTTCAACAGGCTGACATGTTGAACTCTTTGCTGCTGTAATGTTGACCAATGTCCATCAAATCTTTTTTCTGTATCTACCTGTCTTTTACTTTCTATACTTACTATAAGTTTTTCTTTGAAAGCGCTTTAATAAATTTCAGTCATAAAAATGTAATTAAGCCTACTACTCCCTGCAAACTATGATTATATTTACACGATATACTCGTTGCAAATACCACATACGTTTTGATGCAAACGAGAAAATGCTAATTAAAGAATTTTGTTTTTTCTTCTAAAAATTAGCTTTTTTTAATTTTAAGTATTTTTCCCAAAATCACTCTTTTAAAGACTTCCAATCAATTCCTGTCAACAAATATCATGTATTTCTGGTGATTAAATCACTACTCTTTCAAAATAAAACGTCATTTTACGCATAAAATACATGGTTGGCATAGGCTAATAATATTTCAGAACGCACTGTAAAATACATGATATTGCGTATAAAAACGTGACCGTATCCTAAATCACATGAGGAAAATGCAATAATTTTTATATAAGGGAAAAGATAAAGAGTTTCTCCGTTTTCATGTAAAATTTTATGAAAATCCAAGCTATGGATGAGGAGATATGAGCCAAAACACACATTTTAAAATTAGATTTTTTGTACCTTAGAGACAATGCTGGCCATAAGTGTTGGGACGGTTTGATAGGGTAGTGTAAATAAGCCCCCCACTCCCCCGATCAATGTTGAATTCGACTTTTTTGGTCACACGAGGCATGGCTTTTTAACATTGATTGGTGGGGAAAGGGAGGGTTGAGTGTTAGGAAAGTGTTTAGGCTTGACACCAAAGAAACCTCCACTTTATCACGTTAATAATAACGGAAATAAGGTCATACTATAGTGTACGTTTTCCAAAAGTGTCCCAACACATTTTGGCCATGGTTGTATTTGAAAAGTTGAAAAAAAATCATCTAATTTCAGTTTTTGCTTATAACTCAAAAAGTAAATATGATATTGACACCAAATTTGGAGCAGTTAGAGATCTTATCATGTGGCAAATTTTTTTGGATGGCTACATTTGAAATTTAAGGGACTGGTCATAAAATGTCTTAAAACGATATTTTGGCCCTGTCTAAGTTCACTATTCGTCACTTTAACTGTCAAAAACTTGGGTTTTAAAATGGAAAATTATTGTTTCCACCAATTAAAATGTTACATTACAGCTATAGAAGAAAATAAAAGTTATCACAACATCTCGTGAGCAAAAAACAAATAAAGGAATCGAACCCATGCACTTGTTTTCCCAATTTACCGCAGTCTACCACAAATGAAGCAACAAATACAGAAAAAAAAAGAAGGACGGACATTGGCAAAATTAATAGAACGACGAGATATGATATGATGAAGGATATTGTAAAAATAATAACAAAAGAAAAAAAAGATATATAAATAAATTCAGGGGCTCGAACACGTGTCCACTGTGCCTGTGGAAGATGCCGTATCCAGTGCACCACAGAGCTGTATTACTTTAACAGGCTTAAACTGTAATATAATGCTATTCAAGATGCATGTATATAAATATACACTCTACGGACGATAAACAGTCAAACAAATCACACTTTTACGGCATTGTTTCATTAACTGAATATTTATCATATAGCTTGAGTGTTGGCTGACATTTGTACTCCACATATATTTCAGTTTTGGGCCGGGGTAAAATGATTTTGGGACAAAAACGAACGATATACACGTTTGTAAAAAGAAAAAAAGTAATATTATATTAAAATTCTTTACTCTTTAAAGACGTGTATACCGTCCGATTTTGTCCCGTAGTCATTTATGAACTAAATGTGGAGCCACGGACAAAACTGAACTAAATGTATCGTGTAGAGCGTATATTTATAGCACAATAGCATATTATAGTTTAAAGTTACACAACTGTGGCGCGTAATGGATACGTGCATTCTGCCACAGGCTGCAGTGGACACGGGTTCGAGCCTCCCCTGAATTTATTTAGATTTTCTTTTTTCTTTTTCTCTTTTTTGTTATTATTTTACAAATATCCTTTCCATCATATTATATTCGTCGTTCTAATTTTTGCCAATGTCCGTCCTTCTTTTTTTCTTTTTTTTTTCTTATTTTTTACTTTCTATACGTTACTATAGGTTTCTTTGAAAGCGCTTTAATAAATTTCATCATAAAATGTAATTTAAGCCTACTTCCCTGCCGACTATGATTATATTTATACGCTATATTCGTTTCCTATACAACATACGTTTTTGATGCAAACGATGAAAATGATTAAAGTTTTTGTTTTTTCTTCTAAAAATTAGCTTTTTTTAATTTTAAGTATTTTTTCCCAAAATCACTCTTTTAAAGACTTCAATCAATTCCTGTCAACAAATATCATGTATTTCTGGTGATTAAATCACTACTCTTTCAAAATAAAACGTCATTTTACGCAAAATACGTAGTTGGCATAGGCTAATAATGTTCAGAACGCACTGTAAAATACATGATATTGCGTATAAAACGTGACCGTATCCCTAAATCACATGAGGAAAATGCAATAATTTTTATATAAGTGAAAAAGATAAATAGTTTCTCCGTTTTCATGTAAAATTTGATGAAAATCAAGCTATGGTTGAGGAGATATGGGCCAAAACACACATTTAAAATTAGATTTTTGTACCTTAGAGACAATGCTGGCCATAAGTGTTGGGACGGTTTGATAGGGTAATGTAAATAAGCCCCCACTCCCCGATCAATGTTGAATTCGACTCTTTTGGTCACTGAGCCTTGTGGCACCCAACATTGATTGGTGGGGAAGGGGGAGGGTTGGGGTGTTAGGAAAGTGTTTAGGCTTGACACCAAAGAAACCTCCACTTTATCACGTTAATAATAACGGAAATAAGGTCATACTATAGTGTACGTTTTCCATAAGTGTCCCAACACATTTTGGCCATGGTTGTATTTGAAAAGTTGAAAAAATCATCTAATTTCAGTTTTTTTGCTTATAACTCAAAAAGTAAATATGATATTGACACCAAATTTGGAGCAGTTAGAGATCTTATCATGTGGAAATTTTTGGATGGCTACATTTGAAATTTAGGGACTGGTCACTTAAAATGTCTTAAAACGATATTTTGGCCCTGTCTAAGTTCACTATTCGTCACTTTAACTGTCAAAAACTTGGGTTTTAAAATGGAAAATTATTGTTTCCACCAATTAAAATGTTACATTACAGCTATAGAAGAAAATAAAAATTATCACAACATCTCGTGATCAAAAAACAAATAAAAGAATCGAACCCATGCACACTTGTTTTCCCAATTTACCGCAGTCTACCACAAATGAAGCAACAAAATACAGAAAAAAGAAGGACGGAAATTGGCAAAAATTAATAGAACGACGAATATGATATGATGAAGGATATTGTAAAATAATAACAAAAGAAAAGAAAAGATATATAAATAAATTCAGGGCTCGAACACGTGTCCACTGTGCCTGTATGCTTGAATGCCGTATCCATTACCACAGAGCTGTATTACTTTTAACAGGCTTAAACTGTAATATAATGCTATTCAAGATGCATGTATATAAATATACGCTCTACGGACGATAAACAGTCAAACAAATCACACTTTGGCATTTGTTTCATTAACTGAATATTTATCATATAGCAGGTGTTGGCTGACATTTGTATTTTTTGCTCACATATATTTCAGTTTTGGGCCGGGGTAAAATGATTTTGGGACAAAACGAACGATATACACGTTTGTAAAAGAAAAAGAAAAGTATATTATATTAAAATTCTTTACTCTTTAAAGACGCAATGTATACCGTCCGATTTTGTCCCGGTCATTATCGGACACGAACTAGACACAATTCGAGCCAACACCTGCTATTCATTTAGATAAATACAAATATTACGGACTTTTCTTTAGAGCATATGTATATACGTGCATTACAACAGCTCCTCATCATATTTATATTCACTCGTTAATTACACAGCTCTGTTTTGCCAATGTCCTATCCTTTTCTTTTTCTGTATGTCCTTCTTTTTCTACCTATTTTACTTTCTATACTTACTATAAGTTTCTTTGAAAGCGCTTTAATAAATTTCAGTCATAAAATGTAATTTAAGCCTACTCCTGCCGACTATGATTATATTTACACGATATACTCGTTGCAAATACCACATACGTTTTTGATGCAAACGATGAAAATGATTAAAGTTTTGTTTTTTTCTTCTAAAATTAGCTTTTTTTTAATTTTAAGTATTTTTTCCCAAAATCACTCTTTTAAAAGACTTCAATCAATTCCTGTCAACAAATATCATGTATTTCTGGTGATTAAATCACTACTCTTTCAAAATAAAACGTCATTTTACGCAAAATACGTAGTTGGCATAGGCTAATAATGTTCAGAACGCACTGTAAAATACATGATATTGCGTATAAAACGTGACCGTATCCTAAATCACATGAGGAAAATGCAATAATTTTATATAAGTGAAAAGATAAATAGTTTCTCCGTTTTCATGTAAAATTTGATGAAAATCAAGCTATGGTTGAGGAGATATGGGCCAAAACACACATTTTAAAATTAGATTTTTTGTACCTTAGAGACAATGCTGGCCATAAGTGTTGGGACGGTTTGATAGGGTAATGTAAATAAGCCCCCCACTCCCCGATCAATGTTGAATTCGACTTTTTGGTCACACGAGCCTTGTGGCACCCAACATTGATTGGTGGGGAAGGGGAGGGTTGGGGTGTTAGGAAAGTGTTTAGGCTTGACACCAAAGAAACCTCCACTTTATCACGTTAATAATAACGGAAATAAGGTCATACTATAGTGTACGTTTTCCATAAGTGTCCCAACACATTTTGGCCATGGTTGTATTTGAAAAGTTGAAAAAAAATCATCTAATTTCAGTTTTTGCTTATAACTCAAAAAAGTAAATATGATATTGACACCAAATTTGGAGCAGTTAGAGATCTTTTGGATGGCTACATTTGAAATTTAGGGACTGGTCACTTAAAATGTCTTAAAACGATATTTTGGCCCTGTCTAAGTTCACTATTCGTCACTTTAACTGTCAAAAACTTGGGTTTTAAAATGGAAAATTATTGTTTCCACCAATTAAAATGTTACATTACAGCTATAGAAGAAAATAAAAGTTATCACAACATCTCGTGATCAAAAAACAAATAAAGGAATCGAACCCATGCACACTTGTTTTCCCAATTTACCGCAGTCTACCACAAATGAAGCAAAAAAAAAAAAAAAAAAAGAAGGACGGACATTGGCAAAAATTAATAGAACGACGAATATGATATGATGAAGGATATTGGTAAAATAATAACAAAAAGAAAAGAAAAAGATATATAAATAAATTCAGGAAACGAACCCCGTGTCCACTGTGCCTGTGGCAGAATGCCGTATCCATTGCACCACAGAGCTGTATTACTTTAACAGGCTTAAAGTAATATAATGCTAGTCAAGATGCATGCTATATATAAATATACGCTCTACGGACGATAAACAGTCAAACAAATCACACTTTTACGGCATTTGTTTCATTAACTGAATATTTATCATATAGCAGGTGTTGGCTGACATTTGTGCTCCACATATATTTCAGTTTTGGGCCGCGGTAAAATGATTTTAGGACAAAACGAACGATATACACGTTTGTAAAAAGAAAAAGAAAGTAATATTATATTAAAATTCTTTACTCTTTAAAGACGTGTATACCGTCAAATTTTGTCCGTAGTCATTATCGGACAAAACTGAACTACAATGTAAATATTCGTCGTTCTATTAATTTTTGCCAATGTATACGGTGTGTAAATATACCTGCATATAATATTTCTGTTGAATACAACTGTATCGTGCAATGCCACATTCACGACCAATGGCTCTTTCTTTTCTTTATTTTACTTTCTATACTTACTATAAGTTTCTTTGAAAGCGCTTTAATAAATTTCAGTCATAAAATGTAATTTAAGCCTACTCCTGCCGACTATGATTATATTTACACGATATACTCGTTGCAAATACCACATACGTTTTTGATGCAAACGATGAAAATGATTAAAGTTTTGTTTTTTTTTTTCTTCTAAAAATTAGCTTTTTTTAATTTTAAGTATTTTTTCCCAAAATCACTCTTTTAAAAGACTTCAATCAATTCCTGTCAACAAATATCATGTATTTCTGGTGATTAAATCACTACTCTTTCAAAATAAAACGTCATTTTACGCAAAATACGTAGTTGGCATAGGCTAATAATGTTCAGAACGCACTGTAAAATACATGATATTGCGTATAAAACGTGACCGTATCCCTAAATCACATGAGGAAAATGCAATAATTTTTTTATAAGTGAAAAGATAAATAGTTTCTCCGTTTTTCATGTAAAAATTTGATGAAAATCAAGCTATGGTTTGAGGAGATATGGGCCAAACACACATTTTAAAATTAGATTTTTGTACCTTAGAGACAATGCTGGCCATAAGTGTTGGGACGGTTTGATAGGGTAATGTAAATAAGCCCCCACTCCCCGATCAATGTTGAATTCGACTCTTTTGGTCACACGAGCCTTGTGGCACCCAACATTGATTGGTGGGGAAGGGGAGGGTTGGGGTGTTAGAAAGTGTTTAGGCTTGACACCAAAGAAACCTCCACTTTATCACGTTAATAATAACGGAAATAAGGTCATACTATAGTGTACGTTTTCCATAAGTGTCCCAACACATTTGGCCATGGTTGTATTTGAAAAGTTGAAAAAAAATCATCTAATTTCAGTTTTTTGCTTATAACTCAAAAAGTAAATATGATATTGACACCAAATTTGGAGCAGTTAGAGATCTTATCATGTGGCAAATTTTTTGGATGGCTACATTTGAAATTTAGGGACTGGTCACTTAAAATGTCTTAAAACGATATTTTGGCCCTGTCTAAGTTCACTATTCGTCACTTTAACTGTCAAAAACTTGGGTTTTAAAATGGAAAATTATTGTTTCCACCAATTAAAATGTTACATTACAGCTATAGAAGAAAATAAAAGTTATCACAACATCTCGTGATCAAAAAAACAAATAAAGGAATCGAACCCATGCACACTTGTTTTCCCAATTTACCGCAGTCTACCACAAATGAAAAAAAAAAAAAAAGAAAAAAAGAAGGACGGACATTGGCAAAAATTAATAGAACGACAAATATGATATGATGAAGGATATTGTAAAATAATAACAAAAAGAAAAGAAAAAGATATATAAATAAATTCAGGGCTCGAACACGTGTCCACTGCACCTATAATGAACATGCGACAGTCAAATAATATACGCAGATGCCGTATCCATTGCACCACAGAGCTGTATTACTTTAACAGGCTTAAACTGTAATATAATGCTATTCAAAGATGCATGTATATAAATATACGCTCTACGGACGATAAACAAATCAAACATGTCACACTTTTACGGCATTTATTTCATTAACTGAATATTTATTATATAGAATGTGTTGGCTGACAATTGTGATCCACATATATTTCAGTTTTGGGCCGAGGTAAAATGATTTTGAGACAAAGACGAACGATATACACGTTTGTAAAAGAAAAAAAAGTAATATTTATTTAAAATTCTTTACTCTTTAAAGACGTGTATACCGTCGTCGATTTTGTCCGTAGTCATTATCCCGGACAAAAACTGAACTAAATATCACTTCATCATATTATATTCGTTTGAAGCCAATATATTTTTGACCATATGTCCGTATGTTATATTTGCATGTTTTTTCTGTATGCTACATCTGCCACAGGTTTGAGTACTTCAACCCATATTTTACTTTCTATACTTACTATGAGTTTGTTTGAAAGCGCTTTAATAAATTTGAGTCATAAAATGTAATTTAAGCCTAGTCCTGCAGACTATGATTATATTTAGACGATATACTCGTTGCAAATACCACATACGTTTTGATGCAAACGATGAAAATGATTAAAGTTTTGTTTTTTTCTTCTAAAAATTAGCTTTTTTTTAATTTTAAGTATTTTTTTCCCAAAATCACTCTTTTAAAAGACTTCAATCAATTCCTGTCAACAAATATCATGTATTTCTGGTGATTAAATCACTACTCTTTCAAAATAAAACGTCATTTTACGCAAAATACGTAGTTGGCATAGGCTAATAATGTTCAGAACGCACTGTAAAATACATGATATTGCGTATAAAACGTGACCGTATCCCTAAATCACATGAGGAAAATGCAATAATTTTTTATATAAGTGAAAAGATAAATAGTTTCTCCGTTTTCATGTAAAATTTGATGAAAATCCAAGCTATGGTTGAGGAGATATGGGCCAAAACACACATTTTAAAATTAGATTTTTTGTACCTTAGAGACAATGCTGGCCATAAGTGTTGGGACGGTTTGATAGGGTAATGTAAATAAGCCCCCACTCCCCCGATCAATGTTGAATTCGACTTTTTTGGTCACACGAGCCTTGTGGCACCCAACATTGATTGGTGGGGAAGGGGAGGGTTGGGGTGTTAGGAAAGTGTTTAGGCTTGACACCAAAGAAACCTCCACTTTATCACGTTAATAATAACGGAAATAAGGTCATACTATAGTGTACGTTTTCCATAAGTGTCCCAACACATTTTGGCCATGGTTGTATTTGAAAAGTTGAAAAAATCATCTAATTTCAGTTTTTTGCTTATAACTCAAAAAGTAAATATGATATTGACACCAAATTTGGAGCAGTTAGAGATCTTATCATGTGGATTTAACAAAAAAAATTTGGATGGCTACATTTGAAATTTAGGACTGGTCACTTAAAATGTCTTAAAACGATATTTTGGCCCTGTCTAAGTTCACTATTCGTCACTTTAACTGTCAAAAACTTGGGTTTTAAAATGGAAAATTATTGTTTCCACCAATTAAAATGTTACATTACAGCTATAGAAGAAAATAAAAGTTATCACAACATCTCGTGATCAAAAACAAATAAAGGAATCGAACCCATGCACACTTGTTTTCCCAATTTACCGCAGTCTACCACAAATGAAGCAACAAAATACAGAAAAAAAAGAAGGAGATGGACATTGGCAAAAATTAATAGAACGACGAATATGATATGATGAAGGATATTGTAAAATATACGTTAACGGAAAAAGAAAAGAAAAAGATATATAAATAAATTCAGGGCTCGAATATTTGTTTTGTGCCTGTGGTAGATGCCGTATCCATTGCACCACAGAGCGATTACGTTTGTAAAAAGGAAAAACTGTAATATAATGCTAGTCAAGATGCATATGTAAATATTCTTTTTACTTTTACGCTCTACGGATCCCGGATAAACTGAGTCAAACAAATCACACTTTTACGGCATTTCAGTTAACTGAATATTTAAATATGTAGGTGTTGGCTGTATATTTGTGCTAGAGCGTATATTTCATTTTGGGCCATGTTGAAAATGATATTATGGGTTTAAAACGAACGATATACAGCTTTGTAAAAGAAAAAATAGGATACTGCATCTGCCACAGGTCGCAGTGGACACGGGTCCCGGACAAAACTGAATTTATTTAGATTTCTTTTTCTTTTCTTTTTGTTATTATTTACAATATCCTTCATCATATTATATTCGTCGTTCTATTAATTTTGCCAATGTCCGTCCTTCTTTTTTCTGTATGTCTACCTATATTTTACTTTCTATACTTACTATAAGTTTCTTTGAAAGCGCTTTAATAAATTTCAGTCATAAAATGTAATTTAAGCCTACTCCTGCCGACTATGATTATATTTACACGATATACTCGTTGCAAATACCACATACGTTTTTGATGCAAACGATGAAAATGATTAAAGTTTTTTTTTTTTTCTTCTAAAAATTAGCTTTTTTTTTAATTTTAAGTATTTTTTTCCCAAAATCACTCTTTTAAAAGACTTCAATCAATTCCTGTCAACAAATATCATGTATTTCTGGTGATTAAATCACTACTCTTTCAAAATAAAACGTCATTTTACGCAAAATACGTAGTTGGCATAGGCTAATAATGTTCAGAACGCACTGTAAAATACATGATATTGCGTATAAAACGTGACCGTATCCCTAAATCACATGAGGAAAATGCAATAATTTTTTATATAAGTGAAAAGATAAATAGTTTCTCCGTTTTCATGTAAAATTTGATGAAAATCCAAGCTATGGTTGAGGAGATATGGGCCAAAACACACATTTTAAAATTAGATTTTTTGTACCTTAGAGACAATGCTGGCCATAAGTGTTGGGACGGTTTGATCGGGTAATGTAAATAAGCCCCCACTCCCCCGATCACTGCTGAATTCGACTCTTTTGGTCACACGAGCCTTGTGGCACCCAACATTGATTGGTGGGGAAGGGGGGGGGTTGGGGTGTTAGGAAAGTGTTTAGGCTTGACACCAAAGAAACCTCCACTTTATCACGTTAATAATAACGGAAATAAGGTCATACTATAGTGTACGTTTTCCATAAGTGTCCCAACACATTTTGGCCATGGTTGTATTTGAAAAGTTGAAAAAAAATCATCTAATTTCAGTTTTATGCTTATAACTCAAAAAGTAAATATGATATTGACACCAAATTTGGAGCAGTTAGAGATCTTATCATGTGGCAAATTTTTTGGATGGCTACATTTGAAATTTAGGGACTGGTCACTTAAAATGTCTTAAAACGATATTTTGGCCCTGTCTAAGTTCACTATTCGTCACTTTAACTGTCAAAACTTGGGTTTTAAAATGGAAAATTATTGTTTCCACCAATTAAAATGTTACATTACAGCTATAGAAGAAAATAAAAGTTATCACAACATCTCGTGATCAAAAAACAAATAAAGGAATCGAACCCATGCACACTTGTTTTCCCAATTTACCGCAGTCTACCACAAATGAAGCAACAAAATACAGAAAAAAAGAAGGACGGACATTGGCAAAAATTAATAGAACGACGAATATGATATGATGAAGGATATTGTAAAATAATAACAAAAAGAAAAGAAAAAGATATATAAATAAATTCAGGGAACCCGTGTCCACTGTGCCTGTGGCAGATGCCGTATCCATTGCACCACAGAGCTGTATTAATTTAACAGGCTTAAACTGTAATATAATGCTAGTCAAGATGCATGTATATAAATATACGCTCTACGGACGATAAACAGTCAAACAAATCACACTTTTACGGCATTTGTTTCATTAACTGAATATTTATCATATAGCAGGTGTTGGCTGACATTTGTGCTCCACATATATTTCAGTTTTGGGCCGGGGTAAAATGATTTTGGGACAAAAACGAACGATATACACGTTTGTAAAAAGAAAAAGAAAGTAATATTATATTAAAATTCTTTACTCTTTAAAGACGTGTATACCGTCCGATTTTGTCCCGTAGTCATTTATAAAAGAACAAAAACTGAACTAAATGTGGAGCACAATGTCAGCCAACACCTGCTATATGATAAATATTCAGTTAATGAAACAAATGCCGTAAAATGTATTTTTGGACTGTATATCGTGTAGAGCGTATATTATATACATGCATGTTGAATAGCATTATATTATAGTTTAAGCCTGTTGAATTACAGCTCTGTGGCGCAATGGATACTGCATCTGCCACAGGCGCAGTGGACACGGGTTCGAGCCCCTGAATTTATTTAGATTTCTTTTTTTTCTTTTGTTATTATTTTACAATATCCTTCATCATATTATATTCTGTCGTTCTATTAATTTTTGCCAATGTCCGTCCTTTTCTTTTTTTTTCTGTATGTCTACCTATATTTTACTTTCTATACTTACTATAAGTTTCTTTGAAAGCGCTTTAATAAATTTCAGTCATAAAATGTAATTTAAGCCTACTCCTGCCGACTATGATTATATTTACACGATATACTCGTTGCAAATACCACATACGTTTTTGATGCAAACGATGAAAATGATTAAAGTTTTGTTTTTTTCTTCTAAAATTAGCTTTTTTTTTTTTAATTTTAAGTATTTTTTCCCAAAATCACTCTTTTAAAAGACTTCAATCAATTCCTGTCAACAAATATCATGTATTTCTGGTGATTAAATCACTACTCTTTCAAAATAAAACGTCATTTTACGCAAAATACGTAGTTGGCATAGGCTAATAATGTTCAGAACGCACTGTAAAATACATGATATTGCGTATAAAACGTGACCGTATCCCTAAATCACATGAGGAAAATGCAATAATTTTTATATAAGTGAAAAGATAAATAGTTTCTCCGTTTTCATGTAAAATTTGATGAAAATCCAAGCTATGGTTGAGGAGATATGGGCCAAAACACACATTTTAAAATTAGATTTTTGTACCTTAGAGACAATGCTGGCCATAAGTGTTGGGACGGTTTGATAGGGTAATGTAAATAAGCCCCCCCACTCCCCCGATCAATGTTGAATTCGACTCTTTTGGTCACACGAGCCTTGTGGCACCCAACATTGATTGGTGGGGAAGGGGGAGGGTTGGGGTGTTAGGAAAGTGTTTAGGCTTGACACCAAAGAAACCTCCACTTTATCACGTTAATAATAACGGAAATAAGGTCATACTATAGTGTACGTTTTCCATAAGTGTCCCAACACATTTTGGCCATGGTTGTATTTGAAAAGTTGAAAAAAATCATCTAATTTCAGTTTTTTGCTTATAACTCAAAAAGTAAATATGATATTGACACCAAATTTGGAGCAGTTAGAGATCTTATCATGTGGCAAATTTTTTGGTTGGTTTCATTTGAAATTTAGGGACTGGTCACTTAAAATGTCTTAAAACGATATTTTGGCCCTGTCTAAGTTCACTATTCGTCACTTTAACTGTCAAAACTTGGGTTTTAAAATGGAAAATTATTGTTTCCACCAATTAAAATGTTACATTACAGCTATAGAAGAAAATAAAAGTTATCACAACATCTCGTGATCAAAAAACAAATAAAGGAATCGAACCCATGCACACTTGTTTTCCCAATTTACCGCAGTCTACCACAAATGAAGCAACAAAATACAGAAAAAAAGAAGGACGGACATTGGCAAAAATTAATAGAACGACGAATATGATATGATGAAGGATATTGTAAAATAATAACAAAAAAGAAAAGAAAAAGATATATAAATAAATTCAGGGGCTCGAACCCGTGTCCACTGTGCCTGTGGCAGATGCCGTATCCATTGCACCACAGAGCTGTATTAATTTAACAGGCTTAAACTGTAATATAATGCTAGTCAAGATGCATGTATATAAATATACGCTCTACGGACGATAAACAGTCAAACAAATCACACTTTTACGGCATTTGTTTCATTAACTGAATATTTATCATATAGCAGGTGTTGGCTGACATTTGTGCTCCACATATATTTCAGTTTTGGGCCGGGGTAAAATGATTTTGGGACAAAAACGAACGATATACACGTTTGTAAAAAGAAAAAGAAAGTAATATTATATTAAAATTCTTTACTCTTTAAAGACGTGTATACCGTCCGATTTTGTCCCGTAGTCATTTATCCCGGACAAAACTGAACTAAATGTGGAGCACAATGTCAGCCAACACCTGCTATATGATAAATATTCAGTTAATGAAACAAATGCCGTAAAATGTATTTTTGGACTGTATATCGTGTGTAGAGCGTATATTTATATACATGCATGTTGAATAGCATTATATTATAGTTTAAGCCTGTTGAAGTTACACAGCTCTGTGGCGCAATGGATACTGCATCTGCCACAGGCGCAGTGGACACGGGTTCGAGCCCCTGAATTTATTTAGATTTCTTTTTCTTTTCTTTTTGTTATTATTTTACAATATCCTTCATCATATTATATTCGTCGTTCTATTAATTTTGCCAATGTCCGTCCTTTCTTTTTTTTCTGTATGTCTACCTATATTTTACTTTCTATACTTACTATAAGTTTCTTTGAAAGCGCTTTAATAAATTTCAGTCATAAAATGCAATTTAAGCCTACTCCTGCCGACTATGATTATATTTACACGATATACTCGTTGCAAATACCACATACGTTTTGATGCAAACGATGAAAATGATTAAAGTTTTGTTTTTTTTCTTCTAAAAATTAGCTTTTTTTTTAATTTTAAGTATTTTTTTCCCAAAATCACTCTTTTAAAAGACTTCAATCAATTCCTGTCAACAAATATCATGTATTTCTGGTGATTAAATCACTACTCTTTCAAAATAAAACGTCATTTTACGCAAAATACGTAGTTGGCATAGGCTAATAATGTTCAGAACGCACTGTAAAATACATGATATTGCGTATAAAACGTGACCGTATCCCTAAATCACATGAGGAAAATGCAATAATTTTTATATAAGTGAAAAGATAAATAGTTTCTCCGTTTTCATGTAAAATTTGATGAAAATCCAAGCTATGGTTGAGGAGATATGGGCCAAAACACACATTTTAAAATTAGATTTTTTGTACCTTAGAGACAATGCTGGCCATAAGTGTTGGGACGGTTTGATAGGGTAATGTAAATAAGCCCCCCCACTCCCCGATCAATGTTGAATTCGACTCTTTTGGTCACACGAGCCTTGTGGCACCCAACATTGATTGGTGGGGAAGGGGAGGGTTGGGGTGTTAGGAAAGTGTTTAGGCTTGACACCAAAGACACCTCCACTTTATCACGTTAATAATAACGGAAATAAGGTCATACTATAGTGTACGTTTTCCATAAGTGTCCCAACACATTTTGGCCATGGTTGTATTTGAAAAGTTGAAAAAAAAATCATCTAATTTCAGTTTTTGCTTATAACTCAAAAAAGTAAATATGATATTGACACCAAATTTGGAGCAGTTAGAGATCTTATCATGTGGCAAATTTTTTGGATGGCTACATTTGAAATTTAGGGACTGGTCACTTAAAATGTCTTAAAACGATATTTTGGCCCTGTCTAAGTTCACTATTCGTCACTTTAACTGTCAAAAACTTGGGTTTTAAAATGGAAAATTATTGTTTCCACCAATTAAAATGTTACATTACAGCTATAGAAGAAAATAAAAGTTATCACAACATCTCGTGATCAAAAACAAATAAAGGAATCGAACCCATGCACACTTGTTTTCCCAATTTACCGCAGTCTACCACAAATGAAGCAACAAAATACAGAAAAAAAAAGAAGGACGGACATTGGCAAAATTAATAGAACGACGAATATGATATGATGAAGGAGATTGTAAAAGAATAAAAAAAAACAAAAGAAAAAGATATATAAATAAATTCAGGGCTCGAACCCGTGTCCGCTGTGCCTGTGGCAGATGCCGTATCCATTGCACCACAGAGCTGTATTACTTTAACAGGCTTAAACTGTAATATAATGCTAGTCAAGATGCATGTATATAAATATACGCTCTACGGACGATAAACAGTCAAACAAATCACACTTTTACGGCATTTGTTTCATTAACTGAATATTTATCATATAGCAGGTGTTGGCTGACATTTGTGCTCCACATATATTTCAGTTTTGGGCCGGGGTAAAATGATTTGTGGACAAAAACGAACGATATACACGTTTGTAAAAAGAAAAAGAAAGTAATATTATATTAAAATTCTTTACTCTTTAAAGACGTGTATACCGTCCGATTTTGTCCCGTAGTCATTTATCCCGGACAAAAACTGAACTAAATGTGGAGCACAATGTCAGCCAACACCTGCTATATGATAAATATTCAGTTAATGAAACAAATGCCGTAAAAATGTATTTTTTGGACTGTATATCGTGTGTAGAGCGTATATTTATATACATGCATGTTGAATAGCATTATATTATAGTTTAAGCCTGTTGAAGTTACAGCTCTGTGTCGCAATGGATACTGTATCTGCCACAGGCGCAGTGGACACGGGTTCGAGCCCTGAATTTATTTAGATTTCTTTTTCTTTTCTTTTTGTTATTATTTTACAATATCCTTCATCATATTATATTCGTCGTTCTATTAAGTTTTGCCAATGTCCGTCCTTCTTTTTTTTCTGTATGTCTACCTATATTTTACTTTCTATACTTACTATAAGTTTCTTTGAAAGCGCTTTAATAAATTTCAGTCATAAAATGTAATTTAAGCCTACTCCTGCCGACTATGATTATATTTACACGATATACTCGTTGCAAATACCACATACGTTTTTGATGCAAACGATGAAAATGATTAAAGTTTTGTTTTTTTTCTTCTAAAATTAGCTTTTTTTAATTTTAAGTATTTTTTCCCAAAATCACTCTTTTAAAAGACTTCAATCAATTCCTGTCAACAAATATCATGTATTTCTGGTGATTAAATCACTACTCTTTCAAAATAAAACGTCATTTTACGCAAAATACGTAGTTGGCATAGGCTAATAATGTTCAGAACGCACTGTAAAATACATGATATTACGTATAAAACGTGACCGTATCCCTAAATCACATGAGGAAAATGCAATAATTTTTATATAAGTGAAAAGATAAATAGTTTCTCCGTTTTCATGTAAAATTTGATGAAAATCCAAGCTATGGTTGAGGAGATATGGGCCAAAACACACATTTTAAAATTAGATTTTTTGTACCTTAGAGACAATGCTGGCCATAAGTGTTGGGACGGTTTGATAGGGTAATGTAAATAAGCCCCCCACTCCCCCGATCAATGTTGAATTCGACTCTTTTGGTCACACGAGCCTTGTGGCACCCAACATTGATTGGGGGGGAAGGGGGAGGGTTGGGGTGTTAGGAAAGTGTTTAGGCTTGACACCAAAGAAACCTCCACTTTATCACGTTAATAATAACGGAAATAAGGTCATACTATAGTGTACGTTTTCCATAAGTGTCCCAACACATTTTGGCCATGGTTGTATTTGAAAAGTTGAAAAAAAATCATCTAATTTCAGTTTTTTGCTTATAACTCAAAAAGTAAATATGATATTGACACCAAATTTGGAGCAGTTAGAGATCTTATCATGTGGCAAATTTTTGGATGGCTACATTTGAAATTTAGGGACTGGTCACTTAAAATGTCTTAAAACGATATTTTGGCCCTGTCTAAGTTCACTATTCGTCACTTTAACTGTCAAAAACTTGGGTTTTAAAATGGAAAATTATTGTTTCCACCAATTAAAATGTTACATTACAGCTATAGAAGAAAATAAAAGTTATCACAACATCTCGTGATCAAAAAACAAATAAAGGAATCGAACCCATGCACACTTGTTTTCCCAATTTACCGCAGTCTACCACAAATGAAGCAACAAAATACAGAAAAAAGAAGGACGGACATTGGCAAAAATTAATAGAACGACGAATATGATATGATGAAGGATATTGTAAAATAATAACAAAAAGAAAAGAAAAAGATATATAAATAAATTCAGGGCTCGAACCCGTGTCCACTGTGCCTGTGGCAGATGCCGTATCCATTGCACCACAGAGCTGTATTACTTTAACAGGCTTAAACTGTAATATAATGCTAGTCAAGATGCATGTATATAAATATACGCTCTACGGACGATAAACAGTCAAACAAATCACACTTTTACGGCATTTGTTTCATTAACTGAATATTTATCATATAGCAGGTGTTGGCTGACATTTGTGCTCCACATATATTTCAGTTTTGGGCCGGGGTAAAATGATTTTGGGACAAAACGAACGATATACACGTTTGTAAAAAGAAAAGAAAGTAATATTATATTAAAATTCTTTACTCTTTAAAGACGTGTATACCGTCCGATTTTGTCCCGTAGTCATTTATCCCGGACAAAAACTGAACTAAATGTGGAGCACAATGTCAGCCAACACCTGCTATATGATAAATATTCAGTTAATGAAACAAATGCCGTAAAAATTTATTTTTTTGGACTGTATATCGTGTAGAGCGTATATTTATATACATGCATGTTGAATAGCATTATATTATAGTTTAAGCCTGTTGAAGTTACACAGCTCTGTGGTGCAATGGTTAGGGCATCTGACACATGCGATTCAGTTCGAGTTCTTGCATATATTTAGATTTCTTTTTCTTTTCTTTTTGTTATTATTTTACAATATCCTTCATCATATTATATTCGTCGTTCTATTAATTTTGCCAATGTCCGTCCTTCTTTTTTTTCTGTATGTCTACCTATATTTTACTTTCTATACTTACTATAAGTTTCTTTGAAAGCGCTTTAATAAATTTCAGTCATAAAATGTAATTTAAGCCTACTCCTGCCGACTATGATTATATTTACACGATATACTCGTTGCAAATACCACATACGTTTTTGATGCAAACGATGAAAATGATTAAAGTTTTGTTTTTTTTCTTCTAAAATTAGCTTTTTTTTTTTAATTTTAAGTATTTTTTCCCAAAATCACTCTTTTAAAAGACTTCAATCAATTCCTGTCAACAAATATCATGTATTTCTGGTGATTAAATCACTACTCTTTCAAAATAAAACGTCATTTTACGCAAAATACGTAGTTGGCATAGGCTAATAATGTTCAGAACGCACTGTAAAATACATGATATTACGTATAAAACGTGACCGTATCCCTAAATCACATGAGGAAAATGCAATAATTTTTATATAAGTGAAAAGATAAATAGTTTCTCCGTTTTCATGTAAAATTTGATGAAAATCCAAGCTATGGTTGAGGAGATATGGGCCAAAACACACATTTTAAAATTAGATTTTTTGTACCTTAGAGACAATGCTGGCCATAAGTGTTGGGACGGTTTGATAGGGTAATGTAAATAAGCCCCCACTCCCCGATCAATGTTGAATTCGACTCTTTTGGTCACACGAGCCTTGTGGCACCCAACATTGATTGGTGGGGAAGGGGAGGGTTGGGGTGTTAGGAAAGTGTTTAGGCTTGACACCAAAGAAACCTCCACTTTATCACGTTAATAATAACGGAAATAAGGTCATACTATAGTGTACGTTTTCCATAAGTGTCCCAACACATTTTGGCCATGGTTGTATTTGAAAAGTTGAAAAAAATCATCTAATTTCAGTTTTTTGCTTATAACTCAAAAAGTAAATATGATATTGACACCAAATTTGGAGCAGTTAGAGATCTTATCATGTGGCAAATTTTTGGATGGCTACATTTGAAATTTAGGGACTGGTCACTTAAAATGTCTTAAAACGATATTTTGGCCCTGTCTAAGTTCACTATTCGTCACTTTAACTGTCAAAAACTTGGGTTTTAAAATGGAAAATTATTGTTTCCACCAATTAAAATGTTACATTACAGCTATAGAAGAAAATAAAAGTTATCACAACATCTCGTGATCAAAAAACAAATAAAGGAATCGAACCCATGCACACTTGTTTTCCCAATTTACCGCAGTCTACCACAAATGAAGCAACAAAATACAGAAAAAAAGAAGGACGGACATTGGCAAAAATTAATAGAACGACGAATATGATATGATGAAGGATATTGTAAAATAATAACAAAAAAGAAAAGAAAAAGATATATAAATAAATTCAGGGGCTCGAACCCGTGTCCACTGTGCCTGTGGCAGATGCCGTATCCATTGCACCACAGAGATGTATTATTTTAACAGGCTTAAACTGTAATATAATGCTAGTCAAGATGCATGTATATAAATATACGCTCTACGGACGATAAACAGTCAAACAAATCACACTTTTACGGCATTTGTTTCATTAACTGAATATTTATCATATAGCAGGTGTTGGCTGACATTTGTGCTCCACATATATTTCAGTTTTGGGCCGGGGTAAAATGATTTTGGGAAAAAACGAACGATATACACGTTTGTAAAAAGAAAAGAAAGTAATATTATATTAAAATTCTTTACTCTTTAAAGACGTGTATACCGTCCGATTTGTCCTGTAGTCATTTATCCCGGACAAAAACTGAACTAAATGTGGAGCACAATGTCAGCCAACACCTGCTATATGATAAATATTCAGTTAATGAAACAAATGCCGTAAAAATTTATTTTTTTGGACTGTATATCGTGTGTAGAGCGTATATTTATATACATGCATGTTGAATAGCATTATATTATAGTTTAAGCCTGTTGAAGTTACACAGCTCTGTGTCGCAATGGATACTGTATCTGCCACAGGCGCAGTGGACACGGGTTCGAGCCCCTGAATTTATTTAGATTTCTTTTTCTTTTTTTTGTTATTATTTTACAATATCCTTCATCATATTATATTCGTCGTTCTATTAATTTTGCCAATGTCCGTCCTTTTTTTTCTGTATAATATTTTACTTTCTATACTTACTATAAGTTTCTTTGAAAGCGCTTTAATAAATTTCAGTCATAAAATGTAATTTAAGCCTACTCCTGCCGACTATGATTATATTTACACGATATACTCGTTGCAAATACCACATACGTTTTTGATGCAAACGATGAAAATGATTAAAGTTTTGTTTTTTTTTTTTTTTTTATTAGCTTTTTTTTTAATTTTAAGTATTTTTTCCCAAAATCACTCTTTTAAAAGACTTCAATCAATTCCTGTCAACAAATATCATGTATTTCTGGTGATTAAATCACTACTCTTTCAAAATAAAACGTCATTTTACGCAAAATACGTAGTTGGCATAGGCTAATAATGTTCAGAACGCACTGTAAAATACATGATATTACGTATAAAACGTGACCGTATCCCTAAATCACATGAGGAAAATGCAATAATTTTTATATAAGTGAAAAGATAAATAGTTTCTCCGTTTTCATGTAAAATTTGATGAAAATCCAAGCTATGGTTGAGGAGATATGGGCCAAAACACACATTTTAAAATTAGATTTTTTGTACCTTAGAGACAATGCTGGCCATAAGTGTTGGGACGGTTTGATAGGGTAATGTAAATAAGCCCCCCACCCCCCGATCAATGTTGAATTCGACTCTTTTGGTCACACGAGCCTTGTGGCACCCAACATTGATTGGTGGGGAAGGGGGAGGGTTGGGGTGTTAGGAAAGTGTTTAGGCTTGACACCAAAGAAACCTCCACTTTATCACGTTAATAATAACGGAAATAAGGTCATACTATAGTGTACGTTTTCCATAAGTGTCCCAACACATTTTGGCCATGGTTGTATTTGAAAAGTTGAAAAAAAATCATCTAATTTCAGTTTTTTGCTTATAACTCAAAAAGTAAATATGATATTGACACCAAATTTGGAGCAGTTAGAGATCTTATCATGTGGCAAATTTTTGGATGGCTACATTTGAAATTTAGGGACTGGTCACTTAAAATGTCTTAAAACGATATTTTGGCCCTGTCTAAGTTCACTATTCGTCACTTTAACTGTCAAAAACTTGGGTTTTAAAATGGAAAATTATTGTTTCCACCAATTAAAATGTTACATTACAGCTATAGAAGAAAATAAAAGTTATCACAACATCTCGTGATCAAAAAAACAAATAAAGGAATCGAACCCATGCACACTTGTTTTCCCAATTTACCGCAGTCTACCACAAATGAAGCAACAAAATACAGAAAAAAAAGAAGGACGGACATTGGCAAAATTAATAGAACGACGAATATGATATGATGAAGGATATTGTAAAATAATAACAAAAAAGAAAAGAAAAAGATATATAAATAAATTCAGGGGCTCGAACCCGTGTCCACTGTGCCTGTGGCAGATGCCGTATCCATTGCACCACAGAGCTGTATTACTTTAACAGGCTTAAACTGTAATATAATGCTAGTCAAGATGCATGTATATAAATATACGCTCTACGGACGATAAACAGTCAAACAAATCACACTTTTACGGCATTTGTTTCATTAACTGAATATTTATCATATAGCAGGTGTTGGCTGACATTTGTGCTCCACATATATTTCAGTTTTGGGCCGGGGTAAAATGATTTTGGGACAAAAACGAACGATATACACGTTTGTAAAAAGAAAAAGAAAGTAATATTATGTACATGGTGCGGGATTGGCTCTTAGCAGAATTAGCGCGTAAGCGCTATTTCCCCGCTATTATTGCTATTAGCGCTATTAGCGCATATTAGCTTATTATTAGCGTATTATTTGCAAAAGTGTTAATTTTCTCAGGATGGTAGGTGCTATTAGCGATAATAGCGTAGGGTGTGCTAATAACGGTATTAGCGCTATTAATGAATCATTTTCAAAATTTTTACTTTCTCAGGATGGTATGCGCTATTAGCGATACTAGCTCTAATAGCACTCATTAGCGTGAGGTGCGCTATTAGCGCTAATAGCATAAGGTGTGCTAATAGCGCTATTAGCACTAATAGCGTAAGATGGGCTAATAATGGTATTAGCGCTATTAACGTATCATTTGCAAAATCGCTTACTTTCTCAGGATGGTAGGCGCTATTAGCGCTAATAGCGCTAATAGCACTCATTAGCGCGAGGTGCGCTATTAGCGCTAATAGCGTAAGGTATGCTAATAGCGCTATTAGCACTAATAGCGTAAGGTGTGCTAATAACGGTATTAGCGCTATTAACGTATCATTTGCAAAATTGTTTACTTTCTCAGGATGGTATGCGCTATTAGCGCTATTAGCGCTAATAGCGCTAATAGCACTCATTAGCGTGATGTGCGCTATTAGCGCTAATAGCGTAAGGTATGCTAATAGCGCTATTAGCACTAATAGCGTAAGGTGTGCTAATAACGTATCATTTGCAAAATTGGTTTTCTCAGGAGGGTAGGCGCTTTAGCGCTATTAGCGCCAATAGCACTCATTAGCGTGAGGTGCGCTATTAGTGCTAATAGCGTAAGATATGCTAATAGCGCTATTAGCACTAATAGCGTAATGTTTAACAATAACGGTATTAGCGCTATTAACATATCATTTGCAAAATCGCTTACTTTCTCAGGATGGTAGGCGCTATTAGCGCTATTAGCGCTTATAGCGTAACGTATGCTAATAGCGCTATTAGCACTAATAGCTTAAGGTGTGCTAATAACGGTACTAGCGCTATTAACGTTTCATTTGCAAATTGTTTACTCTCTCAGGATGGTATGCGCTATTAGCGCTATTAGCGCTAATAGCGCTAATAGCACGCATTAGCGTGAGGTGCGCTATTAGCGCTAATAGCGTAATGTATGCTAATAGCGCTATTAGCACTAATAGCGTAAGGTTTGCTAATAACGGTATTAGCTCTATTAACATATCATTTGCAAAATCGCTTACTTTCTCAAGATGGTAGGCGCTATTAGCGTTAATAGCGCTAATAGCACTCATTAGCGTGAGTTGGTAGGCGCTATTAGCGCTAATAGCGTAAGGTGTGCTAATAACGGTCTTTTTAATTTTGTCAGGATGGTAGGCGCTATTAGCGCTATTAATAGTGCTAATAGCAATAGCTTAATGTGCCCTATTAGCGCTAATAGCGTAAGGTGTGCTAATAGCGCTATTAGCGCTAATAGCATAAGATGTGCTAATAACGATATTAGCGCTATTAGCGATAATTAGTGTAAGATCAATGCCACAGGGCCGGCAGGCCTGAGGCCGGAGACGCCCATACGACAACTAAACACTCCAAGTGAGTTGCAATATAAAAGGGCCCCGCAGGGCAAGAAACTTAGTGTGATTGCTGTCCCCACCAGAGTCCGGAGAGGCCGGAGACTCCAATATGACATCTAAACACTCCAAGTTAGTTCCAATATAAATGGGCCCCGCAGGGCAAGAAAGTTAGTGTGACCGCTGTCCCCATCATTAACAAAAACATCAAGGACGCAGAACCGGCAGGCCCAAGGCCGGAGACTCCCATACGACAAGTAAACACTCCAAATGAGTTCAAATATCAAGGGGCCCCGCAGGGCAAGAAAGCTAGTCTGACCGCTGTACCCACCATCAAGAATAAAGATCAAGGCAGCAGGGCCGGCAGGCCTGAGGCCGGAAACTCCCATACGACAACTAAACACTCCAAGTGAGTTCCAATATAATAAGGGCCCCGCAGGGCAAGAAACTTAGTGTGACCGCTGCCCCATCATCAACAAAAAACATCAAGCCCGCGGAGACGACAGGTTCGAGGCCGGAGACTCTAATATGACAACTAAACACTCCAGGTTAGTTCCAAAAATGAGCCCCGCAGGGCAAGGAACTTAGTGTGACCGCTGTCCCCATCATCAACAAAAAACATCAAGGCCGCAGGGTCGGCAGGCCCGAGGCCGTACAATCCCATACGACAACTAAACACGCCAAGTGAGTTCCAATATAAAAGGGCCCCGCAGGGCAAGAAAGCTAGTGTGACCGCTGTCCCCACCATCAACAACAAACATCAAGGCCGCAGGGCCGGCAGGCCTGAGGCCGGTGACTCCATACGACAACTAAACACTCCAAGTGAGTTCCAATATAAAAGGGCCCAGCATGGGCAAGAAAGCTAGTGTCACCGCTGTCCCTACCATCAACAAAAACATCAAGGCCGCAGGGCCGGCAGGCCTGAGGCCGGTGACTCCATACGACAACTAAACACTCCAAGTGAGTTCCAATATAAAATGGCCCCGCAGGGCAACAAAGCTAGTGTGATCACTGTCCCCACCAACAACAAAAAACATCAAGGCCGCAGGGCCAGCAGGCCCGAGGCCGCAGACTCCCATACGACACCTTAACACTCCAAGTGAGTTCCAATATAAATAGGCCCCGCAATGCAAGAAATTTAGTGTGACCGTTGTCCCCAACATCATCAAAAACATCAAGGCCGCAGGGCCGGCAGGCCTGACGCCGGTGACTCCCATACGGCAACTAAACACTCCAAGTGGGTTCCAATATAAAAGGGCCCCGCAGGGCACGAAACGTAATGTGACCGCTGTCTCAAACATCAACAAAAACATCAAGGCCGCAGGGCCGGCAGGCCTGAGGCCGGTGACTCCATACGACAACTAAACACTCCAAGTGAGTTCCAATATAAAAGGGCCCCGCAGGGTAAGAAAGCTAGTGTCACCGCTGTCCCCACCATCAACAAAAATATTAAGGCCGCAGGGCCGGGAGGGCTGAGGCCAGAGACTCCCATACGACAACTAAACACTCCAAGTGAGTTCCAATATAAAAGGGCCCAGCAGGGCAAGAAAGTTAGTGTGACCACTGTCCCCACCATCAGCAAAGACATCAAGGCCGCAGGGCCGGCAGGCCCGAGGCCGGTGACCCCCATACGACAACTAAACACTCCAAGTGAGTGCCAATATAAAAGGGCCCCGCAGGGCAAGAAAGCTAGTGTGATCGCTGTCCCCACCATCAACAAAAACATCAAGGCCGCAGGGCCAGCAGGCCTGAGGCCGCAGACTCCATACGACAACTTAACACTCCAAGTGAGTTCCAATATAAATAGGCTCAGCAAGGCAAGAAACTTAGTGTGACTGCTGTCCCCAACATCAACAAAAAACATCAAGGACGCAGGGCCGGCAGGCCCGAGGCCGGTGACTCCCATACGACAACTAAACAATCCAAGTGAGTTCCAATTTAAAAGGGCCCCGCATGGGAAGAAATTGAGTGTGACCGCTGTCCCCAACATCAACAAAAACATCAAGGCCGCAGGGCCGGCAGGCCTGAGGCCAGTGACTCCATACGACAACTAAACACTCCAAGTGAGTTCCAATATAAAAGGGCCCCGCAGGGCAAGAAACGTAGTGTGACCGCTGTCTCCAACATCAACAAAAAACATCAAGGCCGCAGGGCCGGCAGGCCCGAGGCCGGTGACTCCCATACGACAACTAAACACTCCAAGTGAGTTCTAATATAAAAGGGCCCCTGCAGGGCAAGAAAGCTAGTGTCACCGCTGTCCCCACCTTCAACAAAAATATTAAGGCCGCAGGGCCGGGAGGGCTGAGGCCGGAGACTCCCATACGACAACTAAACACTCCAAGTGAGTTCCTATATAAAAGGGCCCCCTGCATGGCAAGAAATTTAGTGTGACCACTGTCCCCACCATCAGTAAAAACATCAAGGCCGCAGGGCCGGTGACTCCCATACGACAACTAAACACTCCAAGTGAGTTCCAATATAAAAGGGCCCCGCAGGGTAAGAAAGCTAGTGTCACCGCTGTCCCCACCATCAACAAAAATAATAAGGCCGCAGGGCCGGGAGGGCTGAGGCCAGAGACTCCCATACGACAACTAAACACTCCAAGTGAGTTCCAATATAAAAGGCCCCGCAGGGCAAGAAATTTAGTGTGACCACTGTCCCCACCATCAGCAAAGACATCAAGGCCGCAGGGCCGGCAGGCCTGAGGCCGGTGACTCCCATACGACAACTAAACACTCCAAGTGAGTTCCAATATAAAAGGGCCCCGCACGGCAAAAAATCTAGTGTGATCGCTGTCCCCACCATCAACAAAAACATCAAGGCCGCAGGGCCAGCAGGCCTGAGGCCGCAGACTCCCATACGACAACTTAACACTCCAAGTGAGTTCCAATATAAATAGGCTCAGCAAGGCAAGAAACTTAGTGTGACTGCTGTCCCCAACATCAACAAAAACATCAAGGCCGCAGGGCCGGCAGGCCCTGAGGCCGGTGACTCCCATACGACAACTAAACAATCCAAGTGAGTTCCAATTTAAAAGGGCCCCGCATGGGAAGAAATTGAGTGTGACCGCTGTCCCCAACATCAACAAAAAACATCAAGGCCGCAGTGCCGGCAGGCCCGAGGCCGGTGACTCCCATACGACAACTAAACACTCCAAGTGAGTTCCAATATAAAAGGGCCCCTGCAGGGCAAGAAACGTAGTGTGACCGCTGTCTCCAACATCAACAAAAAACATCAAGGCCGCAGGGCCGGCAGGCCCGAGGCCGGTGACTCCCATACGACAACTAAACACTCCAAGTGAGTTCCAATATAAAAGGGCCCCGCAGGGTAAGAAAGCTAGTGTCACCGCTGTCCCCACCTTCAACAAAAATATTAAGGCCGCAGGGCCGGGAGGGCTGAGGCCGGAGACTCCCATACGACAACTAAACACTCCAAGTGAGTTCCTATATAAAAGGGCCCCTGCATGGCAAGAAATTTAGTGTGACCACTGTCCCCACCATCAGCAAAAAACATCAAGGCCGCAGGGCCGGTGATTCCCATACGACAACTAAACACTCCAAGTGAGTTCCAATATAAAAGGGCCCCGCAGGGCAAGAAAGCTAGTGTGACCGCTGTCCCACCATCAACAAAAATATCAAGACCGCAGGGCCGGCAGGCCTGAGGCCGGAGACTCACATACGACAACTAAACACTCCAAGTGAGTTCCAATATAAATGGGCCCCGCAGGGCAAGAAACTTAGTGTGACCGCTGTCCCCAACATCAACAAAAAACATAGGACGTGCTATTAATTGCTATTAGCGCTAATAGCGCTATTAGCGCTAATAGCACGCTTTCCTTAGACTTGGAATCTTTTTAGATTTAGCAAAATTGCATATGACGTGCTATTAATTGCCATTAGCGCTAATAGCGCTATAGCACGGTTTCCTTAGACTTAGAATCTTTTTAGATTTAGCACAAATTGCATATGACGTGCTATTAATTGCTATTAGCGCTAATAGCGCTATTAGAGCTAATAGCACGCTTTCCCTAGACTTAGAATATTTTTAGATTTAGCACAAATTGCATAGGACGTGCTATTATTTGCTATTAGCGCTAATAGCACACTTTCTCTAGACTTAGAATTCTGTTAGTTTTAGCACAATTGCATATGACGTGCTATTGATTGCTATTAGCGCTAATAGCGCTATTAGCGCTAATAGCACGCTTTCCCTAGACTTAGAATCTTTTTAGATTTAGCACAAATTGCATGTGACGTGCTATTAATTGCTGTTAGCGCTAATAGCGCTATTAGCGCTAATAGCACGCTTTCCCTAGACTTAGAATCTTTTTAGATTTAGCACAAATTACATAGGACGTGCTATTATTTGCTATTAGCGCTAATAGCGCTATTAGCGCTAATAGCACGCATTCCTTAGACTTAGAATCTTTTTAGATTTAGCACAATTGCATATGACGTGCTATTAACTGCTATTAGCGCTAATAGCGCTATTAGCGCTAATAGCACGCTTTCCCTAGACTTAGAATCTTTTTAGATTTAGCACAAATTGCATAGGACGTGCAATTATTTGCTATTAGCGCTAATAGCGCTATTAGCGCTAATAGCACGCTTTCCTTAGACTTAGAATCTTTTAGATTTAGCACAATTGCATATGACGTGCTATTAATTGCTATTAGCGCTAATAGCGCTATTAGCGCTAATAGCACGCTTTCCCAGACTTAGAATCTTTTAGATTTAGCACAAATTACATAGGACGTGCTATTATTTGCTATTAGCGCTAATAGCGCTATTAGCGCTATTAGCACGCTTTCCCTAGACTTAGAATTCTGTTAGATTTAGCACAAATTGCATAGGACGTGCTATTATTTGCTATTAGCGCTAATAGCGCTATTAGCGCTAATAGCACGCTTTCCTTAGACTTAGAATCTTTTTAGATTTAGCACAATTGCATATGACGTGCTATTAATTGCTATTAGCGCTAATAGCGCTATTAGCGCTAATAGCACGCTTTCCCTAGACTTAGAATCTTTTTAGATTTAGCACAAATTACATAGGACGTGCTATTATTTTCTATTAGTGCTAATAGCGCTATTAGCGCTAATAGCACGCTTTCCCTAGACTTAGAATTCTGTTAGATTTAGCACAAATTGCATAGGACGTGCTATTATTTGCTATTAGCGCTAATAGCGCTATTAGCGCTAATAGCACGCTTTCCTTAGACTTGGAATCGTTTTAGATTTAGCACAATTGCATATGACGTGCTATTAACTGCTATTAGCGCTAATAGCGCTATTAGCGCTAATAGCAGTTAATAGCACGTCATATGCAATTGTGCTAAATCTTTCCCTAGACTTAGAATTTTTAGATTTAGCACAAATTGCATAAGCGTGCTATTATTTGCTATTAGCGCTAATAGCGCTATTAGCGCTAATAGCACGCTTTCCTTAGACTTAGAATCTTTTTAGATTTAGCACAAATTGCATAGGACGTGCTATTATTTGCTATTAGCGCTAATAGCGCTATTAGCGCTAATAGCACACTTTCTCTAGACTTAGAATTCTGTTAGTTTTAGCACAATTGCATATGACGTGCTATTGATTGCTATTAGCGCTAATAGCGCTATTAGCGCTAATAGCACGCTTTCCCTAGACTTAGAATCTTTTTAGATTTAGCACAAATTGCATATGACGTGCTATTAATTGCTATTAGCGCTAATAGCGCTATTTGCGCTAATAGCACGCTTTCCATAGACTTAGAATCTTTTTAGATTTAGCACAAATTACATAGGACGTGCTATTATTTGCTATTAGCGCTAATAGCGCTATTAGCGCTAATAGCACGCATTCCTTAGACTTAGAAACTTTTTAGATTTAGCACAATTGCATATGACGTGCTATTAACTGCTATTAGCGCTAATAGCGCTATTAGCGCTAATAGCACGCTTTCCCTAGACTTAGAATCTTTTTAGATTTAGCACAAATTGCATAGGACGTGCAATTATTTGCTATTAGCGCTAATAGCGCTATTAGCGCTAATAGCACGCTTTCCTTAGACTTAGAATCTTTTTAGATTTAGCACAATTGCATATGACGTGCTATTAGCGCTAATAGCGCTATTAGCGCTAATAGCACGCTTTCCCTAGACTTAGAATCTTTTTAGATTTAGCACAAATTACATAGGACGTGCTATTATTTGCTATTAGCGCTAATAGCGCTATTAGCGCTATTAGCACGCTTTCCCTAGACTTAGAATTCTGTTAGATTTAGCACAAATTGCATAGGACGTGCTATTATTTGCTATTAGCGCTAATAGCGCTATTAGCGCTAATAGCACGCTTTCCTTAGACTTAGAATCTTTTTAGATTTAGCACAATTGCATATGACGTGCTATTAATTGCTATTAGCGCTAATAGCGCTATTAGCGCTAATAGCACGCTTTCCTAGACTTAGAATCTTTTAGATTTAGCACAAATTACATAGGACGTGCTATTATTTGCTATTAGCGCTAATAGCGCTATTAGCGCTAATAGCACGCTTTCCCTAGACTTAGAATTCTGTTAGATTTAGCACAAATTGCATAGGACGTGCTATTAATTGCTATTAGCGCTAATAGCGCTAATAGCACGCTTTCCCTAGACTTAGAATTCTGTTAGATTTAGCACAAATTGCATAGGACGTGCTATTATTTGCTATTAGCGCTAATAGCGCTATTAGCGCTAATAGCACGCTTTCCTTAGACTTAGAATCTTTTAGATTTAGCACAATTGCATATGACGTGCTATTAATTGCTATTAGCGCTAATAGCGCTATTAGCGCTAATAGCACGCTTTCCCTAGACTTAGAATCTTTTTAGATTTAACACAAATTACATAGGACGTGCTATTATTTGCTATTAGTGCTAATAGCGCTATTAGCGCTAATAGCACGCTTTCCCTAGACTTAGAATTCTGTTAGATTTAGCACAAATTGCATAGGACGTGCTATTATTTGCTATTAGCGCTAATAGCGCTATTAGCGCTAATAGCACGCTTTCCTTAGACTTGGAATCGTTTTAGATTTAGCACAATTGCATATGACGTGCTATTAACTGCTATTAGCGCTAATAGCGCTATTAGCGCTAATAGCACGCTTTCCCTAGACTTAGAATCTTTTAGATTTAGCACAAATTGCATAGGATGTGCTATTATTTGCTATTAGCGCTAATAGCGCTATTAGCGCTAATAGCACGCTTTCCTTAGACTTAGAATCTTTTTAGATTTAGCACAATTGCATATGACGTGCTATTAATTGCTATTAGCGCTAATAGCGCTAATAGCGCGCATTCCCTAGTGTTATAATATTTTCACATTTAGCACAATTGCATATGACTTGCTATTAATCGCTATTAGCGCTAATAGCGCTAATAGCACGCTTTTCCTAGAGTTAGAATATTTTCAAATTTAGCACAATTGCATATGACGCTAATAATACGCTATTAGTGCTAATTCTTGAGTGGCTCTTAGCAGAATTAACACTTTTGTGGATAGCGTTGCTAATAGCGCTATTTCTCATAGACTCTATACACTAATTTTGTGCTAATAGCAGTTTTAGCAAAATAGCGCTAATTCTGCTAAGAGCCAATCCCGCACCTTCCTCAATATTATATTAAAATTCTTTACTCTTTAAAGACGTGTATACCGTCCGATTTTGTCCCGTAGTCATTTATCCCGGACAAAAACTGAACTAAATGTGGAGCACAATGTCAGCCAACACCTGCTATATGATAAATATTCAGTTAATGAAACAAATGCCGTAAAAATGTGTATTTTTTTGGACTGTATATCGTGTGTAGAGCGTATATTTATATACATGCATGTTGAATAGCATTATATTATAGTTTAAGCCTGTTGAAGTTACACAGCTCTGTGTCGCAATGGATACTGCATCTGCCACAGGCGCAGTGGACACGGGTTCGAGCCCCTGAATTTATTTAGATTTCTTTTTCTTTTCTTTTTTGTTATTATTTTACAATATCCTTCATCATATTATATTCGTCGTTCTATTAATTTTTGCCAATGTCCGTCCTTCTTTTTTTCTGTATGTCTACCTATATTTTACTTTCTATACTTACTATAAGTTTCTTTGAAAGCGCTTTAATAAATTTCAGTCATAAAATGTAATTTAAGCCTACTCCTGCCGACTATGATTATATTTACACGATATACTCGTTGCAAATACCACATACGTTTTTGATGCAAACGATGAAAATGATTAAAGTTTTGTTTTTTTTCTTCTAAAATTAGCTTTTTTTTAATTTTAAGTATTTTTTCCCAAAATCACTCTTTTAAAAGACTTCAATCAATTCCTGTCAACAAATATCATGTATTTCTGGTGATTAAATCACTACTCTTTCAAAATAAAACGTCATTTTACGCAAAATACGTAGTTGGCATAGGCTAATAATGTTCAGAACGCACTGTAAAATACATGATATTGCGTATAAAACGTGACCGTATCCCTAAATCACATGAGGAAAATGCAATAATTTTTATATAAGTGAAAAGATAAATAGTTTCTCCGTTTTCATGTAAAATTTGATGAAAATCCAAGCTATGGTTGAGGAGATATGGGCCAAAACACACATTTTAAAATTAGATTTTTGTACCTTAGAGACAATGCTGGCCATAAGTGTTGGGACGGTTTGATAGGGTAATGTAAATAAGCCCCCACTCCCCCGATCAATGTTGAATTCGACTCTTTTGGTCACACGAGCCTTGTGGCACCCAACATTGATTGGTGGGGAAGGGGGAGGGCTGGGGTGTTAGGAAAGTGTTTAGGCTTGACACCAAAGAAACCTCCACTTTATCACGTTAATAATAACGGAAATAAGGTCATACTATAGTGTACGTTTTCCATAAGTGTCCCAACACATTTTGGCCATGGTTGTATTTGAAAAGTTGAAAAAATCATCTAATTTCAGTTTTTTGCTTATAACTCAAAAAGTAAATATGATATTGACACCAAATTTGGAGCAGTTAGAGATCTTATCATGTGGCAAATTTTTTGGATGGCTACATTTGAAATTTAGGGACTGGTCACTTAAAATGTCTTAAAACGATATTTTGGCCCTGTCTAAGTTCACTATTCGTCACTTTAACTGTCAAAAACTTGGGTTTTAAAATGGAAAATTATTGTTTCCACCAATTAAAATGTTACATTACAGCTATAGAAGAAAATAAAAGTTATCACAACATCTCGTGATCAAAAAACAAATAAAGGAATCGAACCCATGCACACTTGTTTTCCCAATTTACCGCAGTCTACCACAAATGAAGCAACAAAATACAGAAAAAAGAAGGACGGACATTGGCAAAATTAATAGAACGAAATATGATATGATGAAGGAAATGAACCCGTTCACTGTGTGCCTGTTGTATCCATTGCACCACAGAGCTGTATTATTTTTAACAGGCTTAAATGTAATATAAAGATATATAAATATACGTTTACGGACGATAAACAGTCAAACAAATTTTATTTGTTTCATTAACATATGCAGGTGTGGTTTTGTTCACATATATTTCAGTTTTGGGCCGGGGTAAATGATTTTGGGACAAAACGAACGATATACACGTTTGTAAAAAGAAAAGAAAGTAATATTATATTAAAATTTTTACTCTTTAAAGACGTGTATACCGTCCGATTTTGTCCTGTAGTCATTTATCCCGGACAAAAACTGAACTAAATGTGGAGCACAATGTCAGCCAACACCTGCTATATGATAAATATTCAGTTAATGAAACAAATGCCGTAAAAATGTATTGTTTTGGACTGTATATCGTGTGTAGAGCGTATATTTATATACATGCATGTTGAATAGCATTATATTATAGTTTAAGCCTGTTGAAGTTACACAGCTCTGTGGCGCAATGGATACTGCATCTGCCACAGGCGCAGTGGACACGGGTTCGAGCCCTGAATTTATTTAGATTTCTTTTTCTTTTCTTTTTTGTTATTATTTTACAATATCCTTCATCATATTATATTCGTCGTTCTATTAAATTTTGCCAATGTCCGTCCTTCTTTTTTTCTGTATGTCTACCTATATTTTACTTTCTATACTTACTATAAGTTTCTTTGAAAGCGCTTTAATAAATTTCAGTCATAAAATGTAATTTAAGCCTACTCCTGCCGACTATGATTATATTTACACGATATACTCGTTGCAAATACCACATACGTTTTTGATGCAAACGATGAAAATGATTAAAGTTTTGTTTTTTTTCTTCTAAAAATTAGCTTTTTTTTTAATTTTAAGTATTTTTTTCCCAAAATCACTCTTTTAAAAGACTTCAATCAATTCCTGTCAACAAATATCATGTATTTCTGGTGATTAAATCACTACTCTTTCAAAATAAAACGTCATTTTACGCAAAATACGTAGTTGGCATAGGCTAATAATGTTCAGAACGCACTGTAAAATACATGATATTGCGTATAAAACGTGACCGTATCCCTAAATCACATGAGGAAAATGCAATAATTTTTATATAAGTGAAAAGATAAATAGTTTCTCCGTTTTCATGTAAAATTTGATGAAAATCCAAGCTATGGTTGAGGAGATATGGGCCAAAACACACATTTTAAAATTAGATTTTTTGTACCTTAGAGACAATGCTGGCCATAAGTGTTGGGACGGTTTGATAGGGTAATTTAAATAAACCCCCACTCCCCCCGATCAATGTTGAATTCGAATTTTTTGGTCACACGAGCCTTGTGGCACCCAACATTGATTGGTGGGGAAGGGGAGGTTGGGGTGTTAGGAAAGTGTTTAGGCTTGACACCAAAGAAACCTCCACTTTATCACGTTAATAATAACGGAAATAAGGTCATACTATAGTGTACGTTTTCCATAAGTGTCCCAACACATTTTGGCCATGGTTGTATTTGAAAAGTTGAAAAAAATCATCTAATTTCAGTTTTTTGCTTATAACTCAAAAAGTAAATATGATATTGACACCAAATTTGGAGCAGTTTGGATGGCTACATTTGAAATTTAGGGACTGGTCACTTAAAATGTCTTAAAACGATATTTTGGCCCTGTCTAAGTTCACTATTCGTCACTTTAACTGTCAAAACTTGGGTTTTAAAATGGAAAATTATTGTTTCCACCAATTAAAATGTTACATTACAGCTATAGAAGAAAATAAAAGTTATCACAACATCTCGTGATCAAAAACAAATACAGGAATCGAACCCATGCACACTTGTTTTCCCAATTTACCGCAGTCTACCACAAATGAAGCAACAAAATACAGAAAAAAAGAAGGACGGACATTGGCAAATAATAACAAAAAGAAAAGAAAAAGATATATAAATAAATTCAGGGGCTAGAACCCGTGTCCACTATGCCTATCGCAGATGCGGTATTCATTGCACCACAGAGCTGTATTACTTTAACAGGCTTAAACTGTAATATAATGCTATTCAAGATGCATGTATATAAATATACGCTCTCCGGACGATAAACAGTCAAACAAAACATTTTTAATTTGAATATTTATCATATAGCAGGTGTTGACATTTGTGTTCACATATATTTCAGTTTTGGGCCGGGGTAATGATTTTGGGACAAAACGAACGATATACACGTTTGTAAAAAAGAAAAGAAAGTAATATTATATTAAAATTTTTACTCTTTAAAGACGTGTATACCGTCCGATTTTGTCCTGTAGTCATTTATCCCGGACAAAAACTGAACTAAATGTGGAGCACAATGTCAGCCAACACCTGCTATATGATAAATATTCAGTTAATGAAACAAATGCCGTAAAAATGTATTTTTTGGACTGTATATCGTGTGTAGAGCGTATATTTATATACATGCATGTTGAATAGCATTATATTATAGTTTAAGCCTGTTGAAGTTACACAGCTCTGTGGCGCAATGGATACTGCATCTGCCACAGGCGCAGTGGACACGGGTTCGAGCCTCCTGAATTTATTTAGATTTCTTTTTCTTTTCTTTTTTGTTATTATTTTACAATATCCTTCATCATATTATATTCGTCGTTCTATTAATTTTTGCCAATGTCCGTCCTTCTTTTTTTCTGTATGTCTACCTATATTTTACTTTCTATACTTACTATAAGTTTTTTGAAAGCGCTTTAATAAATTTCAGTCATAAAATGTAATTTAAGCCTACTCCTGCCGACTATGATTATATTTACACGATATACTCGTTGCAAATACCACATACGTTTTTGATGCAAACGATGAAAATGATTAAAGTTTTTTTTTTTTCTTCTAAAATTAGCTTTTTTTTAATTTTAAGTATTTTTTTCCCAAAATCACTCTTTTAAAAGACTTCAATCAATTCCTGTCAACAAATATCATGTATTTCTGGTGATTAAATCACTACTCTTTCAAAATAAAACGTCATTTTACGCAAAATACGTAGTTGGCATAGGCTAATAATGTTCAGAACGCACTGTAAAATACATGATATTGCGTATAAAACGTGACCGTATCCCTAAATCACATGAGGAAAATGCAATAATTTTTATATAAGTGAAAAGATAAATAGTTTCTCCGTTTTCATGTAAAATTTGATGAAAATCCAAGCTATGGTTGAGGAGATATGGGCCAAAACACACATTTTAAAATTAGATTTTTTGTACCTTAGAGACAATGCTGGCCATAAGTGTTGGGACGGTTTGATAGGGTAATGTAAATAAGCCCCCACTCCCCGATCAATGTTGAATTCGACTTTTTGGTCACACGAGCCTTGTGGCACCCAACATTGATTGGTGGGGAAGGGGAGGGTTGGGGTGTTAGGAAAGTGTTTAGGCTTGACACCAAAGAAACCTCCACTTTATCACGTTAATAATAACGGAAATAAGGTCATACTATAGTGTACGTTTTCCATAAGTGTCCCAACACATTTTGGCCATGGTTGTATTTGAAAAGTTGAAAAAAATCATCTAATTTCAGTTTTTTGCTTATAACTCAAAAAGTAAATATGATATTGACACCAAATTTGGAGCAGTTAGAGATCTTATCATGTGGCAAATTTTTTGGATGGCTACATTTGAAATTTAGGGACTGGTCACTTAAAATGTCTTAAAACGATATTTTGGCCCTGTCTAAGTTCACTATTCGTCACTTTAACTGTCAAAACTTGGGTTTTAAAATGGAAAATTATTGTTTCCACCAATTAAATGTTACATTACAGCTATAGAAGAAAATAAAAGTTATCACAACATCTCGTGATCAAAAACAAATAAAGGAATCGAACCCATGCACACTTGTTTTCCCAATTTACCGCAGTCTACCACAAATGAAGCAACAAAATAAAAAGAAGGACGGACATTGGCAAAATTAATAGAACGATGATATGATATTGAATGATAAACATTGAACCTGTGTCCACTGTGCCTGTAGATGCCGTATCCATTGCACCACAGAGCTGTATTACTTTAACAGGCTTAAACTGTATATAATGTTTCAAGATGTATATAAATATACGTTTACGGACGATAAACAGTCAAACAACAATTTATTTCATTAACTGAATAAATAGGTGTTGGTTATTTGTGTCCATATTTCAGTTTTGGGCCGGGGTAATGATTTTGGGACAAAACGAACGATATACACGTTTGTAAAAAGAAAAGAAAGTAATATTATATTAAAATTCTTTACTCTTTAAAGACGTGTATACCGTCCGATTTTGTCCCGTAGTCATTTATCCCGGACAAAACTGAACTAAATGTGGAGCACAATGTCAGCCAACACCTGCTATATGATAAATATTCAGTTAATGAAACAAATGCCGTAAAAATGTATTTTTTGGACTGTATATCGTGTGTAGAGCGTATATTTATATACATGCATGTTGAATAGCATTATATTATAGTTTAAGCCTGTTGAAGTTACACAGCTCTGTGGCGCAATGGATACTGCATCTGCCACAGGCGCAGTGGACACGGGTTCGAGCCCTGAATTTATTTAGATTTCTTTTTCTTTTCTTTTTGTTATTATTTTACAATATCCTTCATCATATTATATTCGTCGTTCTATTAATTTTTTCCATTGTCCGTCCTTCTTTTTTTCTGTATGTCTACCTATATTTTACTTTCTATACTTACTATAAGTTTCTTTGAAAGCGCTTTAATAAATTTCAGTCATAAAATGTAATTTAAGCCTACTCCTGCCGACTATGATTATATTTACACGATATACTCGTTGCAAATACCACATACGTTTTTGATGCAAACGATGAAAATGATTAAAGTTTTGTTTTTTTTTCTTTTTTAATTTTGCTTTTTTTTAATTTTAAGTATTTTTTTCCCAAAATCACTCTTTAAAAGACTTCAATCAATTCCTGTCAACAAATATCATGTATTTCTGGTGATTAAATCACTACTCTTTCAAAATAAAACGTCATTTTACGCAAAATACGTAGTTGGCATAGGCTAATAATGTTCAGAACGCACTGTAAAATACATGATATTGCGTATAAAACGTGACCGTATCCCTAAATCACATGAGGAAAATGCAATAATTTTTATATAAGTGAAAAGATAAATAGTTTCTCCGTTTTCATGTAAAATTTGATGAAAATCCAAGCTATGGTTGAGGAGATATGGGCCAAAACACACATTTTAAAATTAGATTTTTGTACCTTAGAGACAATGCTGGCCATAAGTGTTGGGACGGTTTGATAGGGTAATGTAAATAAGCCCCCACTCCCCCGATCAATGTTGAATTCGACTTTTTGGTCACACGAGCCTTGTGGCACCCAACATTGATTGGTGGGGAAGGGGAGGGTTGGGGTGTTAGGAAAGTGTTTAGGCTTGACACCAAAGAAACCTCCACTTTATCACGTTAATAATAACGGAAATAAGGTCATACTATAGTGTACGTTTTCCATAAGTGTCCCAACACATTTTGGCCATGGTTGTATTTGAAAAGTTGAAAAAAATCATCTAATTTCAGTTTTTGCTTATAACTCAAAAAGTAAATATGATATTGACACCAAATTTGGAGCAGTTAGAGATCTTATCATGTGGCAAATTTTTTGGTTGGCTACATTTGAAATTTAGGGACTGGTCACTTAAAATGTCTTAAAACGATATTTTGGCCCTGTCTAAGTTCACTATTCGTCACTTTAACTGTCAAAAACTTGGGTTTTAAAATGGAAAATTATTGTTTCCACCAATTAAAATGTTACATTACAGCTATAGAAGAAAATAAAAGTTATCACAACATCTCGTGATCAAAAAACAAATAAAGGAATCGAACCCATGCACACTTGTTTTCCCAATTTACCGCAGTCTACCACAAATGAAGCAACAAAATACAGAAAAAAAGATGGACGGACATTGGCAAAAATTAATAGAACGACGAATATAAGATGATGAAGGATATTGTAAAATAAAAAAAGAAAAGAAAAGATATATAAATAAATTCAGGGGCTGAACCCGTGTGTGCCTGTGGTAGATGCCGTATCCATTGCACCACAGAGCTGTATTACTTTAACAGGCTTAAACTGTAATATAATGCTAGTCAAGATGCATGTATATAAATATACGCTTACGGACGATAAACAGTCAAACAAAACTTTTACGGCATTTGTTTCATTAACTGAATATTTTCATATAATATTTATTTCATATTTTGGGCCGGGGTAATGATTTTGGGACAAAACGAACGATATACACGTTTGTAAAAAGAAAAAGAAAGTAATATTATATTAAAATTCTTTACTCTTTAAAGACGTGTATACCGTCCGATTTTGTCCTGTAGTCATTTATCCCGGACAAAACTGAACTAAATGTGGAGCACAATGTCAGCCAACACCTGCTATATGATAAATATTCAGTTAATGAAACAAATGCCGTAAAATGTATTTTTTGGACTGTATATCGTGTGTAGAGCGTATATTTATATACATGCATGTTGAATAGCATTATATTATAGTTTAAGCCTGTTGAAGTTACACAGCTCTGTGGCGCAATGGATACTGCATCTGCCACAGGCGCAGTGGACACGGGTTCGAGCCCCTGAATTTATTTAGATTTCTTTTTCTTTTCTTTTTTGTTATTATTTTACAATATCCTTCATCATATTATATTCGTCGTTCTATTAATTTTGCCAATGTCCGTCCTTCTTTTTTTTCTGTATGTCTACCTATATTTTACTTTCTATACTTACTATAAGTTTCTTTGAAAGCGCTTTAATAAATTTCAGTCATAAAATGTAATTTAAGCCTACTCCTGCCGACTATGATTATATTTACACGATATACTCGTTGCAAATACCACATACGTTTTTGATGCAAACGATGAAAATGATTAAAGTTTTGTTTTTTTTCTTCTAAAAATTAGCTTTTTTTAATTTTAAGTATTTTTTTCCCAAAATCACTCTTTTAAAAGACTTCAATCAATTCCTGTCAACAAATATCATGTATTTCTGGTGATTAAATCACTACTCTTTCAAAATAAAACGTCATTTTACGCAAAATACGTAGTTGGCATAGGCTAATAATGTTCAGAACGCACTGTAAAATACATGATATTGCGTATAAAACGTGACCGTATCCCTAAATCACATGAGGAAAATGCAATAATTTTTATATAAGTGAAAAGATAAATAGTTTCTCCGTTTTCATGTAAAATTTGATGAAAATCCAAGCTATGGTTGAGGAGATATGGGCCAAAACACACATTTTAAAATTAGATTTTTGTACCTTAGAGACAATGCTGGCCATAAGTGTTGGGACGGTTTGATAGGGTAATGTAAATAAGCCCCCACTCCCCCGATCAATGTTGAATTCGACTTTTTGGTCACACGAGCCTTGTGGCACCCAACATTGATTGGTGGGGAAGGGGAGGGTTGGGGTGTTAGGAAAGTGTTTAGGCTTGACACCAAAGAAACCTCCACTTTATCACGTTAATAATAACGGAAATAAGGTCATACTATAGTGTACGTTTTCCATAAGTGTCCCAACACATTTTGGCCATGGTTGTATTTGAAAAGTAGAAAAAAAATCATCTAATTTCAGTTTTTTGCTTATAACTCAAAAAGTAAATATGATATTGACACCAAATTTGGAGCAGTTAGAGATCTTATCATGTGGCAAATTTTTTTGGATGGCTACATTTGAAATTTAGGGACTGGTCACTTAAAATGTCTTAAAACGATATTTTGGCCCTGTCTAAGTTCACTATTCGTCACTTTAACTGTCAAAAACTTGGGTTTTAAAATGGAAAATTATTGTTTCCACCAATTAAAATGTTACATTACAGCTATAGAAGAAAATAAAAGTTATCACAACATCTCGTGATCAAAAACAAATAAAGGAATCGAACCCATGCACACTTGTTTTCCCAATTTACCGCAGTCTACCACAAATGAAGCAACAAAATACAGAAAAAAAAGAAGGACGGACATTGGCAAAAATTAAAAGACGAATATGATATGATGAAGATATGAAAGATAAAAAAAAAAAAGATATAAATAAAAGGGCTCGAACGTGTCCACTGTGCTGTATGCCATTGCACCACAGCTGTATTACTTAAATAACAGGCTTAAATAATGTATAAGATGCATATAAATATACGTTTACGGACGATAAACAGTCAAACATCACACATTTTTTTAACTGAATATTTTATATAGGTGTTATTTGTTCCATATATTTCAGTTTTGGGCCGGGGTAAGAATGATTTTGGGACAAAAACGAACGATATACACGTTTGTAAAAAGAAAAAGAAAGTAATATTATATTAAAATTCTTTACTCTTTAAAGACGTGTATACCGTCCGATTTTGCCCCGTAGTCATTTATCCCGGACAAAAACTGAACTAAATGTGGAGCACAATGTCAGCCAACACCTGCTATATGATAAATATTCAGTTAATGAAACAAATGCCGTAAAATGTATTTTTTGGACTGTATATCGTGTGTAGAGCGTATATTTATATACATGCATGTTGAATAGCATTATATTATAGTTTAAGCCTGTTGAAGTTACACAGCTCTGTGGCGCAATGGATACTGCATCTGCCACAGGCGCAGTGGACACGGGTTCGATCCCCTGAATTTATTTAGATTTCTTTTTCTTTTCTTTTTTGTTATTATTTTACAATATCCTTCATCATATTATATTCGTCGTTCTATTAATTTTTGCCAATGTCCGTCCTTCTTTTTTTCTGTATGTCTACCTATATTTTACTTTCTATACTTACTATAAGTTTCTTTGAAAGCGCTTTAATAAATTTCAGTCATAAAATGTAATTTAAGCCTACTCCTGCCGACTATGATTATATTTACACGATATACTCGTTGCAAATACCACATACGTTTTTGATGCAAACGATGAAAATGATTAAAGTTTTGTTTTTTTTCTTCTAAAATTAGCTTTTTTTTTAATTTTAAGTATTTTTTCCCCAAAATCACTCTTTTAAAAGACTTCAATCAATTCCTGTCAACAAATATCATGTATTTCTGGTGATTAAATCACTACTCTTTCAAAATAAAACGTCATTTTACGCAAAATACGTAGTTGGCATAGGCTAATAATGTTCAGAACGCACTGTAAAATACATGATATTGCGTATAAAACGTGACCGTATCCCTAAATCACATGAGGAAAATGCAATAATTTTTATATAAGTGAAAAGATAAATAGTTTCTCCGTTTTCATGTAAAATTTGATGAAAATCCAAGCTATGGTTGAGGAGATATGGGCCAAAACACACATTTTAAAATTAGATTTTTGTACCTTAGAGACAATGCTGGCCATAAGTGTTGGGACGGTTTGATAGGGTAATGTAAATAAGCCCCCACTCCCCCGATCAATGTTGAATTCGACTTTTTGGTCACACGAGCCTTGTGGCACCCAACATTGATTGGTGGGGAAGGGGAGGGTTGGGGTGTTAGGAAAGTGTTTAGGCTTGACACCAAAGAAACCTCCACTTTATCACGTTAATAATAACGGAAATAAGGTCATACTATAGTGTACGTTTTCCATAAGTGTCCCAACACATTTTGGCCATGGTTGTATTTGAAAAGTTGAAAAAAAATCATCTAATTTCAGTTTTTTGCTTATAACTCAAAAAGTAAATATGATATTGACACCAAATTTGGAGCAGTTAGAGATCTTATCATGTGGATTTAACAAAAAAATTTTGGATGGCTACATTTGAAATTTAGGGACTGGTCACTTAAAATGTCTTAAAACGATATTTTGGCCCTGTCTAAGTTCACTATTCGTCACTTTAACTGTCAAAAACTTGGGTTTTAAAATGGAAAATTATTGTTTCCACCAATTAAAATGTTACATTACAGCTATAGAAGAAAATAAAAGTTATCACAACATCTCGTGATCAAAAACAAATAAAGGAATCGAACCCATGCACACTTGTATACCCACTTTCCCGCAGTCGACCACAAAAGAAGCAACAAAATACAGAAAAAGAAGGACGGACATTGGCAAAAATTAATAGAACGACGAATATGATATGATGAAGGATATTGTAAAATAATAACAAAAAAGAAAAAAAGAAATATAAATAAATTCAGGGGCTCGAACACGTGTCCACTGTGCCTGTGGCAGATGCCGTATCCATTGCACCACAGAGCTGTATTACTTTAACAGGCTTAAACTGTAATATAATGCTAGTCAAGATGCATGTATATAAATATACGCTCTACGGACGATAAACAGTCAAACAAATCACACTTTTACGGCATTTGTTTCATTAACTGAATATTTATCATATAGCAGGTGTTGGCTGACATTTGTGCTCCACATATATTTCAGTTTTGGGCCGGGGTAAAATGATTTTGGGACAAAAACGAACGATATACACGTTTGTAAAAAGAAAAAGAAAGTAATATTATATTAAAATTCTTTACTCTTTAAAGACGTGTATTCGCCACTTGCACGGTTCCGCCATTATGCACTATGTGCGGGGAGAGCCTCGAACTGGCAGCATACATGAATGGGAATTGAACCAGTCATATAACATTCTGTGTAAAGTTACGTAATTCTTCCTTTCATGTATGCTGCCAGTTCGAGTCTCTCCCCGCATATAGTGCATAATCGTGCAAGTGGCGAATAGTCCGATTTTGTCCGTAGTCATTTACCGGACAAAACTGAACTAAATGTGGAGCACAATGTCAGCCAACACCTGCTATATGATAAATATTCAGTTAATGAAACAAATGCCGTAAAAATGTATTTTTTGGACTGTATATCGTGTGTAGAGCGTATATTTATATACATGCATGTTGAATAGCATTATATTATAGTTTAAGCCTGTTGAAGTTACACAGCTCTGTGGCGCAATGGATACTGCATCTGCCACAGGCGCAGTGGACACGGGTTCGAGCCCTGAATTTATTTAGATTTCTTTTTCTTTTCTTTTTGTTATTATTTTACAATATCCTTCATCATATTATATTCGTCGTTCTATTAATTTTTGCCAATGTCCGTCCTTCTTTTTTCTGTATGTCTACCTATATTTTACTTTCTATACTTACTATAAGTTTCTTTGAAAGCGCTTTAATAAATTTCAGTCATAAAATGTAATTTAAGCCTACTCCTGCCGACTATGATTATATTTACACGATATACTCGTTGCAAATACCACATACGTTTTTGATGCAAACGATGAAAATGATTAAAGTTTTGTTTTTTTCTTCTAAAAATTAGCTTTTTTTTAATTTTAAGTATTTTTTTCCCAAAATCACTCTTTTAAAAGACTTCAATCAATTCCTGTCAACAAATATCATGTATTTCTGGTGATTAAATCACTACTCTTTCAAAATAAAACGTCATTTTACGCAAAATACGTAGTTGGCATAGGCTAATAATGTTCAGAACGCACTGTAAAATACATGATATTGCGTATAAAACGTGACCGTATCCCTAAATCACATGAGGAAAATGCAATAATTTTTATATAAGTGAAAAGATAAATAGTTTCTCCGTTTTCATGTAAAATTTGATGAAAATCCAAGCTATGGTTGAGGAGATATGGGCCAAAACACACATTTTAAAATTAGATTTTTGTACCTTAGAGACAATGCTGGCCATAAGTGTTGGGACGGTTTGATAGGGTAATGTAAATAAGCCCCCACTCCCGATCAATGTTGAATTCGACTTTTTGGTCACACGAGCCTTGTGGCACCCAACATTGATTGGTGGGGAAGGGGAGGGTTGGGGTGTTAGGAAAGTGTTTAGGCTTGACACCAAAGAAACCTCCACTTTATCACGTTAATAATAACGGAAATAAGGTCATACTATAGTGTACGTTTTCCATAAGTGTCCCAACACATTTTGGCCATGGTTGTATTTGAAAAGTTGAAAAAAATCATCTAATTTCAGTTTTTGCTTATAACTCAAAAAAAAGTAAATATGATATTGACACCAAATTTAAAGCAGTTAGAGATCTTATCATGTGACAAATGTTTTGGATGGCTACATTTGAAATTTAGGGACTGGTCACTTAAAATGTCTTAAAACGATATTTTGGCCCTGTCTAAGTTCACTATTCGTCACTTTAACTGTCAAAAACTTGGGTTTTAAAATGGAAAATTATTGTTTCCACCAATTAAAATGTTACATTACAGCTATAGAAGAAAATAAAAGTTATCACAACATCTCGTGATCAAAAAACAAATAAAGGAATCGAACCCATGCACACTTGTTTTCCCAATTTACCGCAGTCTACCACAAATGAAGCAACAAAATACAGAAAAAAAGAAGGACGGACATTGGCAAAAATTAATAGAACGACGAATATGATATGATGAAGGATATTGTAAAATAATAACAAAAAAAGAAAAGAAAAGATATATAAATAAATTCAGGGCTCGAACCCGTGTCCACTGTGCCTGTGGCAGATGCCGTATCCATTGCACCACAGAGCTGTATTACTTTAACAGGCTTAAACTGTAATATAATGCTAGTCAAGATGCATGTATATAAATATACGCTCTACGGACGATAAACAGTCAAACAAATCACACTTTTACGGCATTTGTTTCATTAACTGAATATTTATCATATAGCAGGTGTTGGCTGACATTTGTGCTCCACATATATTTCAGTTTTGGGCCGGGGTAAAATGATTTTGGGACAAAAACGAACGATATACACGTTTGTAAAAAGAAAAGAAAGTAATATTATATTAAAATTCTTTACTCTTTAAAGACGTGTATACCGTCCGATTTTGTCCCGTAGTCATTTATCCCGGACAAAAACTGAACTAAATGTGGAGCACAATGTCAGCCAACACCTGCTATATGATAAATATTCAGTTAATGAAACAAATGCCGTAAAATGTATTTTTTGGACTGTATATCGTGTAGAGCGTATATTTATATACATGCATGTTGAATAGCATTATATTATAGTTTAAGCCTGTTGAAGTTACACAGCTCTGTGGCGCAATGGATACTGCATCTGCCACAGGCGCAGTGGACACGGGTTCGATCCCCTGAATTTATTTAGATTTCTTTTTCTTTTCTTTTTTGTTATTATTTTACAATATCCTTCATCATATTATATTCGTCGTTCTATTAATTTTTGCCAATGTCCGTCCTTCTTTTTTTTCTGTATGTCTACCTATATTTTACTTTCTATACTTACTATAAGTTTCTTTGAAAGCGCTTTAATAAATTTCAGTCATAAAATGTAATTTAAGCCTACTCCTGCCGACTATGATTATATTTACACGATATACTCGTTGCAAATACCACATACGTTTTTGATGCAAACGATGAAAATGATTAAAGTTTTGTTTTTTTCTTCTAAAAATTAGCTTTTTTTTAATTTTAAGTATTTTTTCCCAAAATCACTCTTTTAAAAGACTTCAATCAATTCCTGTCAACAAATATCATGTATTTCTGGTGATTAAATCACTACTCTTTCAAAATAAAACGTCATTTTACGCAAAATACGTAGTTGGCATAGGCTAATAATGTTCAGAACGCACTGTAAAATACATGATATTGCGTATAAAACGTGACCGTATCCCTAAATCACATGAGGAAAATGCAATAATTTTTATATAAGTGAAAAGATAAATAGTTTCTCCGTTTTCATGTAAAATTTGATGAAAATCCAAGCTATGGTTGAGGAGATATGTGCCAAAACACACATTTTAAAATTAGATTTTTTGTACCTTAGAGACAATGCTGGCCATAAGTGTTGGGACGGTTTGATAGGGTAATGTAAATAAGCCCCCCACTCCCCCGATCAATGTTGAATTCGACTTTTTGGTCACACGAGCCTTGTGGCACCCAACATTGATTGGTGGGGAAGGGGAGGGTTGGGGTGTTAGGAAAGTGTTTAGGCTTGACACCAAAGAAACCTCCACTTTATCACGTTAATAATAACGGAAATAAGGTCATACTATAGTGTACGTTTTCCATAAGTGTCCCAACACATTTTGGCCATGGTTGTATTTGAAAAGTTGAAAAAAATCATCTAATTTCAGTTTTTTGCTTATAACTCAAAAAGTAAATATGATATTGACACCAAATTTGGAGCAGTTAGAGATCTTATCATGTGGCAAATTTTTTGGATGGCTACATTTGAAATTTAGGGACTGGTCACTTAAAATGTCTTAAAACGATATTTTGGCCCTGTCTAAGTTCACTATTCGTCACTTTAACTGTCAAAAACTTGGGTTTTAAAATGGAAAATTATTGTTTCCACCAATTAAAATGTTACATTACAGCTATAGAAGAAAATAAAAGTTATCACAACATCTCGTGATCAAAAACAAATAAAGGAATCGAACCCATGCACACTTGTTTTCCCAATTTACCGCAGTCTACCACAAATGAAGCAAAAAAAAAAAAAAAAAAAGAAGGACGGACATTGGCAAAAATTAATAGAACGACGAATATGATATGATGAAGGATATTGTAAAAAAAAAAAAAAAAGAAAAGAAAAAGATATATAAATAAATTCAGGGGCTCGAACCCGTGTCCACTGTGCCTGTGGCAGATGCCGTATCCATTGCACCACAGAGCTGTATTACTTTAACAGGCTTAAACTGTAATATAATGCTAGTCAAGATGCATGTATATAAATATACGCTCTACGGACGATAAACAGTCAAACAAATCACATCTTTTACGGCATTTGTTTCATTAACTGAATATTTATCATATAGCAGGTGTTGGCTGACATTTGTGCTCCACATATATTTCAGTTTGGGCCTGTTGAAGTTAAAATGATTTTGGGACAAAAACGAACGATATACACGTTTGTACAAGAAAAAGAAAGTAATATTATATTAAAATTCTTTACTCTTTAAAGACGTGTATACCGTCGATTTTGTCCCGTAGTCATTATCCCGGACAAAAACTGAACTAAATCCTTCATCAGTTAATGAAACAAATATTATATTATTTATATACATCGTTCTATTAATTTTGCCAATGTCCGTCCTTTATTTTTTTTCTGTATGTCTACCTTCATATTTTACTTTCTATACTTACTATAAGTTTCTTTGAAAGCGCTTTAATAAATTTCAGTCATAAAATGTAATTTAAGCCTACTCCTGCCGACTATGATTATATTTACACGATATACTCGTTGCAAATACCACATACGTTTTTGATGCAAACGATGAAAATGATTAAAGTTTTGTTTTTTTTCTTCTAAAATTAGCTTTTTTTTAATTTTAAGTATTTTTTTCCCAAAATCACTCTTTTAGAAGACTTCAATCAATTCCTGTCAACAAATATCATGTATTTCTGGTGATTAAATCACTACTCTTTCAAAATAAAACGTCATTTTACGCAAAATACGTAGTTGGCATAGGCTAATAATGTTCAGAACGCACTGTAAAATACATGATATTGCGTATAAAACGTGACCGTATCCCTAAATCACATGAGGAAAATGCAATAATTTTTATATAAGTGAAAAGATAAATAGTTTCTCCGTTTTCATGTAAAATTTGATGAAAATCCAAGCTATGGTTGAGGAGATATGTGCCAAAACACACATTTTAAAATTAGATTTTTTGTACCTTAGAGACAATGCTGGCCATAAGTGTTGGGACGGTTTGATAGGGTAATGTAAATAAGCCCCCACTCCCCCGATCAATGTTGAATTCGACTTTTTGGTCACACGAGCCTTGTGGCACCCAACATTGATTGGTGGGGAAGGGGAGGGTTGGGGTGTTAGGAAAGTGTTTAGGCTTGACACCAAAGAAACCTCCACTTTATCACGTTAATAATAACGGAAATAAGGTCATACTATAGTGTACGTTTTCCATAAGTGTCCCAACACATTTTGGCCATGGTTGTATTTAAAAAGTAGAAAAAAAATCATCTAATTTCAGTTTTTTGCTTATAACTCAAAAAGTAAATATGATATTGACACCAAATTTGGAGCAGTTAGAGATCTTATCATGTGGCAAATTTTTTGGATGGCTACATTTGAAATTTAGGGACTGGTCACTTAAAATGTCTTAAAACGATATTTTGGCCCTGTCTAAGTTCACTATTCGTCACTTTAACTGTCAAAAACTTGGGTTTTAAAATGGAAAATTATTGTTTCCACCAATTAAAATGTTACATTACAGCTATAGAAGAAAATAAAAGTTATCACAACATCTCGTGATCAAAAACAAATAAAGGAATCGAACCCATGCACACTTGTTTTCCCAATTTACCGCAGTCTACCACAAATGAAGCAACAAAATACAGAAAAAAAGAAGGACGGACATTGGCAAAATTAATAGAACGACGAATATGATATGATGAAGGATATTGTAAAATAATAACAAAAAGAAAAGAAAAAGATATATAAATAAATTCAGGGCTCGAACCCGTGTCCACTGTGCCTGTGGCAGATGCCGTATCCATTGCACCACAGAGCTGTATTACTTTAACAGGCTTAAACTGTAATATAATGCTAGTCAAGATGCATGTATATAAATATACGCTCTACGGACGATAAACAGTCAAACAAATCACACTTTTACGGCATTTGTTTCATTAACTGAATATTTATCATATAGCAGGTGTTGGCTGACATTTGTGCTCCACATATATTTCAGTTTTGGGCCGGGGTAAAATGATTTTGGGACAAAAACGAACGATATACACGTTTGTAAAAAGAAAAGAAAGTAATATTATATTAAAATTCTTTACTCTTTAAAGACGTGTATACCGTCCGATTTTGTCCGTAGTCATTTATCCCGGACAAAACTGAACTAAATGTGGAGAGCACAATGTCAGCCAACACCTGCTATATGATAAATATTCAGTTAATGAAACAAATGCCGTAAAATGTATTTTTTGGACTGTATATCGTGTGTAGAGCGTATATTTATATACATGCATGTTGAATAGCATTATATTATAGTTTAAGCCTGTTGAAGTTACACAGCTCTGTGGCGCAATGGATACTGCATCTGCCACAGGCGCAGTGGACACGGGTTCGAGCCCCTGAATTTATTTAGATTTCTTTTTCTTTTTTTTTTTTTTATTATTTTACAATATCCTTCATCATATTATATTCGTCGTTCTATTAATTTTTGCCAATGTCCGTCCTTCTTTTTTTCTGTATGTCTACCTATATTTTACTTTCTATACTTACTATAAGTTTCTTTGAAAGCGCTTTAATAAATTTCAGTCATAAAATGTAATTTAAGCCTACTCCTGCCGACTATGATTATATTTACACGATATACTCGTTGCAAATACCACATACGTTTTTGATGCAAACGATGAAAATGATTAAAGTTTTGTTTTTTTTTCTTCTAAAAATTAGCTTTTTTTTTAATTTTAAGTATTTTTCTCAAAATCACTCTTTTAAAAGGCTTCAATCAATTCCTGTCAACAAATATCATGTATTTCTGGTGATTAAATCACTACTCTTTCAAAATAAAACGTCATTTTACGCAAAATACGTAGTTGGCATAGGCTAATAATGTTCAGAACGCACTGTAAAATACATGATATTGCGTATAAAACGTGACCGTATCCCTAAATCACATGAGGAAAATGCAATAATTTTTATATAAGTGAAAAGATAAATAGTTTCTCCGTTTTCATGTAAAATTTGATGAAAATCCAAGCTATGGTTGAGGAGATATGGGCCAAAACACACATTTTAAAATTAGATTTTTTGTACCTTAGAGACAATGCTGGCCATAAGTGTTGGGACGGTTTGATAGGGTAATGTAAATAAGCCCCCACTCCCCGATCAATGTTGAATTCGACTTTTTTGGTCACACGAGCCTTGTGGCACCCAACATTGATTGGTGGGGAAGGGGGGGGGTTGGGGTGTTAGGAAAGTGTTTAGGCTTGACACCAAAGAAACCTCCACTTTATCACGTTAATAATAACGGAAATAAGGTCATACTATAGTGTACGTTTTCCATAAGTGTCCCAACACATTTTGGCCATGGTTGTAGATCAGATATTATAGTCTTTATTCCAGCCGCCTTGTTCTCCTTCGTGACGAATGAGCACAATCCAGTTTGGAACCGAAACTAGCAATATTTAACGCCGTATTAACGTACGTAAAAACGTACGTTAAAACGTACGGTCCACGTGCTGCGTATGGAACATCGCAATCTCTCTATTATCAGCTTCAAGACGTATAGGACCTACTACTTATAACAAAACAAACGTCTATGCTCTGCGATAAACTTTATTTTATCATACTGATAATATGAAATGTCGACGTCAAAAAGCGATACTGGATTTCGGTCTTAATTTACCATGGACACATTATTGTTGGAAAAAATCAAACGTCCAAAGTATTACTACAAGTCTGCGTCTAATTCCGAATAAATATGTATATACAACAAAATCATGAATTGATATATTTTGGAAAAAAATATGAATACCTATTTGACAAAAAGCCACTAAAGTAATATTGTATACGTCTTATATTAATAACTTGTATTATCCGAGTATTAAAAGTGGTACATGTATAGTGAAAACCCTACACTTAATAAAATGCATAACAACTTAAATTCTGACGTTCAGTTCCTGAGAACAAAAACATTCTGAACAACATTAAATTGGTATTATACAATATATACATAATAGGAACATGTTTGTTTGTTTAGTATGAAGTAGGAAAAACTCCTTATAAACGGTTCGACGTCATTTTTAAGATATTAAAGGCCCATTCAGTGAGCCTAGAGACGGTGTAAAAAATTAAAATTGTATATAAATTGCTTAAAATTGTCATTAGGTACTTTTGCAATGAAACTTTTGGCAAAACAAATCTGAAAAAAGCGGTATTTACAAGATAAAGCCTCATTCATATTTATGTATCTGATTTCTCTACTTAGTAGAGATGCAGAGTATTACAATTTCATGTAAAAAGTCAAAGTCTTTAATGCACGGGGTTTGGCTTAACCACTGGCACATTATGTTTGCACATTTATATTACTAACAAAGGTACGATTACTTTTACGATTTTCCGAATGAGCAAATCGCTGAACAGGCCTTTAAAAACAACAAATCTTATTCTTTTGCCGAAATTGTTGTGTTGAGTCCACATTCTCTAAAGTGTGTTTAATATTTTACTCATTAACAATATACTCATCTAACAATACAATTATTTAAATGTATATACAATCCAAGGCTAACAACCAGTGCCAAAAAATCTATGCAATTAAACCACATTATTGTTGGAAAATATTAAACCTCCAATGTATGAATCTTCAAGGCCAACACTGTTACAACAAGAGATAACACGACTAAATTAGGTCCAACCCTATCTGACTGAAAAACAAGCAACGGTGTATCCATTCTTCCATTCTCATACCACATCTGCTTCAATACAAGACAAGAAAATCATGAATTCATGTATTTTGAAAAAAACCAAAACAAAATACGAATACCTGTTTGACAAAAGCCGCTAACGTAATATTATATACGTCTTAAATCATCTTATCTTTTATTTACAAGAGTATTATAAGTATTACATATATAATAGTGAAAGACATATCGCTAACTGCATATACCTTTTAAGAATCTTAAATTCTAACGCCCCGGTCCTAAAGTAAACAAAAACATAAAATCATTATGAAATCTTAAAACTGGGTAATGGGTATAAACTCCGATACATAATCATGAACACTACACTATGACATACATAATCCGCAAAGCAACGAATCGGAATATATATATAACTAACATTACTACACATTTATTTTACCTTTATTGCAAGTACGTGTTGAATAGCTATTTATAATTATTACCATTTACACTTTTATGCTACAATATTGTACATAGATAATAAAACATTGTCTGAAGAATTTGTCTCGATGGTCTGTCAATAGCCTTGAAATCCCTGGAACTTCTTAACAATTAAATATTATGTTAATCATTCGCACTTCTCTGAATTTATAATAAGATCACTTGCACGTCTGAATATTGGACACCTTTATTGACGTCATCTTAAACAGTTAACCTGGTGGATCTGGTGGATTTGTTTTGTGCAGCGATAGACCAGACATCCACTGCTTTAGAAACAGCAAGGCTGTGATTACGCTTGTCCATCCTGTCGAATCCGTGCAATCTACGTCCCTTTTTCGCTAAGAATGATTTGAATTCAGCCATCAACCTGTAAAGAAAAAAAAACCGTTTAGTTTCAAGAATAATTGTTTCATACAGTGAGACCCTAAAAGAACTGTGTTCACGTGAGAAAAAATATGAAAAAACCCTATCCCGGGTCACTTAATTTGTCGTAATTCTAGGAAGTCTTCAACATTGACGTGTCTTAATCCTTTCAGCACATCTACTTTCTCTTCCTTTGTTAAGGGTTCTCTGAAGTATTTTCCAACTCCTTCAAATGGATCCTGTAGAACCATGTAAAATTAATAGACAAAATATGAATCTAATTCTGGACTCACCAACGATTTTTTCAATAACGTTGCGACCCGTTCGCCGGGTCTTCATCAGACTGTGCAGAGAATTGACTGATGGTTTGGTCACGTGATAGTAATCGACGAGGAAGTTGTTTCACGGTGGGGTCCCAGGCGTGCGATAGCAGGAAACGGAGACCTCACTTCTTGTTGAGTGCTGGCTGTTTGGCTCTTTCTCGGGTGGCTTCTTTAAATCCCCTCTCAATTCACCTCTCCTCCTTATCGAAGATGATGATTTCGTCAGGTGTGAATTGGTGGCCAGATTGCCAACTTCCTCGCCTATTACCATCACGTGACCAAACCATCAGTCAATTCTCTGCACAGTCTGATGAAGACCCGGTGAACAGGTCGCAACGTTACTGAAAAATTGTTGGCGAGTCCAGAATTTGATTCATATTTTGTCTAGTTTCTACTACTGGATGACTCAAAATATTCATAATCTTGGAAGTAAAATTAAGTACTAGACATTTTTACAGTAAGAATGGAATGGTCTTATATCATCTACTTGACTACTTTTCTAATCACATGATTCAAATTTAAAGTCACTATCAGTGGTGCTCTTTTGATCAGTGCATTTGCCACAATAAAGATTCAATAAAATTCACTTTTCATCGAAATTGAGTTATGCCCGGAATATGAAAGAGGGTTACAAAATTAACATAATCTTTGTTACACATCTGTAGCATGTTCGGATTCGAAGTTCTTTAGGTCTTTTGTGGGAAAATGTATATCTTCAATACGAACGTTCAAAATTTTCAAATAATGGTCGAATTTTCCTCCCAGCTACACTTTAAATACACATCATTAGATTTATAAAGTTTATTGTGAGGACTGGTAAATGTCAAAAATATAAATTTTTAATAATTTGTCATAAAATATGTATTGTATCGCAAATTTAAAAAATCAGAATTTTTTGATATCAGAAGGACATTCCTCGTATTCAAAATGCAATTGAGTATGTCTGATGTACTCTCAGGTCACACAAAATTACGGTGCAAACGTTGCTGTCCGATCTCGTAAGACTAATAATATATAAAACGATTTAAGGGCGTTTTCTGGATTGTAGATATGAAATACGTCACCAAAACGCTGCGCTCGAAGCTTTGTATGATTTAACCAATATTAGCAATTTATCATGTAAAAAGAGTCCAGGGCTACCATGGTACCTGTTTCTTTGAAGCAAGTCTTCGTTTTGCTCTTTCTACCGACAGTACTTGCCACAAGGACAATATGTGCCGAAGTCTACAATGATGAGCCTGAAACAAAAATAACATAAGAACAACAAATAAAAATCGGCAGTTGTTATCCAGTTGTAAAAATGTTTTTAGTATTTAGTTTGTGAGATCATACTTCTGTATGTGCTGCTGTACGTTCTGTCTGTATGATCGATGTGTTTATCAGGCATTCTCCCAGGTATTCTCCTCGTAAAAAGGAATTAACAACAATTGTGACTTTTAATCTTTCATCGATTCAAAACATCGTAAAGCTTTCTCATTATTGTATCCTATACCAACATGGGTGCAACAAGCGAGAGAGGGGGGACACCAGAGGGTACGCTCAGAGAGTATTGAGAGGCAAGGTTCTACGCTTGACATAAGTTTGGACAATGAGTAACGAAACCCTGGATGTCGATATGTTTTCATGTATGTTTTTCCTTAAAGAAATTAATCAACCCCTTAAGGGCGTACTACACCCATATATTGGTTTGATTGGTCTAAAAAATATTTTTTCATTTATAACTAGGCGATATATGCACGGATCATGTGAAATAAAAAAAATATGAAAGAACGTCGTTAAAGTGTCATTTTCACCTATTTGTCTTAAAGTTGACTGGTTGGTAAGGACGCTTATACGATCCACGTAGTCTTCTTCACAACCGGTTTCTGCCGTTTCTAACATTCATCGATATTCACATATACAGTACGTATTAGACTCGCTACCGGTCCAAAATACGACCTGCCTATGTATATTTAGGGCTGACACGTCAATTTGTATTACCAATAGGAAATACACAGGTCAGACATTTGAGAATAATTCTTTAAGATTTGGTAAAAAAGTTGGTAGCCGCCTCATTATGCTACCTAATCAAAAATGTTGTTGAAATAAAATTAAGGATCGAATGCGTTTTAGTGTCAAAAAAGGCAAAATTACCGTCAAACTTTCGCCGAATTCTGAATCCTTGCGAAGCCCTCGGGCGGGTGCACAGTTAAATCGGGAATAAAAATATCCGACCTTTGCGATCAAAAACAACAAATTACAACATTGGACCATGTTTGGACATACTATAGGCAAAAAAACACTATTGCCAAATAATATAGAATAGAACATTTGACATCAACTTGACAAACTAATGAAGAAAATGTGCTCCATAAACATTAAGTAAGTGCGCAAAACAATTCCTATTCAAATGCGTGTATAAAACTGAACTAAACATGAGCATGTATGCCTAGCACCTTCTCTTGGTAAAATCCCTGATAAAATCAAGAAATGTATGTTGTGCCTCTTCCCCTCCCCGTGAAGTGGCGTCATGGGGATCATGGGCGTAGCTAGGAATTTTTAAGGGGGGGGCAAAGGAGTGAAAGGGGAAACCCTCATTCAAGGGGGAATTTGTGACGAAACAAAATAGGCTCAAAAGTACAAAAAAGACCCTAGTAAAATTCTTCAGGGCGACCGCATCCAAGGGGGGGCGGACTTAGCCTGAGTCCCTGGCCTCTCACTCGCAAAATGGCGGACAAACATGGCGGCGGCTCGTATACAGCACAGTGCAACGGCCGTGCGTATATTCGAGACTGGAGGATTTAGTCTAGGGGCGGACTTCCCACAGGGGGTGGGGTAGCTTCCCCCATTGCCCCCTTATGTAGGGGCCTACGGCACTGGACGTATGAGAAATTTGCTCAATTCCGCAATTTAAGACATTTTAACAATTCCGCAATTTTAGACATTTTAAATGGTAGGCCCTAATAAAGTGAGTAGAAAAAGTGAACATATTAAATAATAGTAGACCTATTAGGGCCTATACCCCGGGGTATATTAATACTTGGCTTTTGCAATAATATAGGCCTACGTGCCAAAACTTGCGGCTTGCCACTTCTCGGCCTGCCTAAAACTGAATACCGGCTGCCATGTAGGCCTAGGTGTAGGGGGATAATGTTTTGGTATGTCGATAGAGGGGTTGGCATGTTAAAGTGGGGAGGGCAAAGATTTGTTGGCATGGGGAAAGCAATTCACCGCCCCAGATGGCGAGTTGCGATAATATAAACTGAATCAGCGGTGTAAAGCACGAGTATAGGCCTACAATTCCGCAATTTAATGATAGGCGTACATTTTAAAGGTAACACGGAAAATAAAAGTAGCCGGGGTCATAACACTACTAAAATATTCAATAAGCATGATAAGGGGCTCACTGGGGGATTTCCAAATGGTGTAGGCCTACCAACTGAAATTTCTTACCGGACCTCTTGCATTCCCCTTCCCTTCCCCGGCCATAATCGCCTTTGTTGTCCCTGTTTGTTGTTATAGTATTAGTGGTTTAGCCAAACGCCGAGTACTAAAGACAAAATCTCATCCCGAGAAAAAAATCATCAGACATTTTACACGAATCTGATTACTAGCTAAGCCTATGATAGGCCACCTACATCAATTGGCCTACTGCTGATAGGATCCTATGCCAAATTTATACATTTCAAAAATACCAAATGACAATTGAAATGACTTACCGGGGTATCCTTCACTTTTAGACATTATAAACAATTTTAATTTTTCACACTTTGCTGGGATTACTGGAAAGGCCTTTAAAATTGTATAGATGGGAATGTCTAAATGCGAGCGTAGGGCCTACGTAGCGTGCCGGATAACGTGCAGGAAAATTTTCATGATTTTGACTGCGTAATACTGTAGCCTACCCGTGACGTGACTTCCAAAAGTGCGTGTTATTCAAAAATCAGTCGTGTCCCATTTAATATATGTGCACCAAATATCGCTTTCCCCCCGTCGATCTGCTCAATTTTCCCAAATTCCTTTCCCCCGGCCCGTCTTGGCTTGTCCATTTTTTTTCCTACTCCATGGCTCCGTATTGGGATTGCCCCATACGCCAGAATTTGAGCTTAAAAATACCTAAATATATACATGCATAAAACACGGCAACTGGTTATGACACAATAGATTGTAGTAAAAATTCGCGTGTCAAAATTCGGATACCGTGGCGAGTGCAGAATTCTATGGAATATATTTGCTTTTTTTTGCCTTGGATAGCGACAATGATAGGTAAGACTCAAAAAATATTAATCCACTTAAAATATTATATCACTGTATCAATTTTGGAGTTCCTAGTTGAAATGGATTAGAAAATAACGACAAAATAGTTACCAAAATCGGCAAATCTTAAGCTTACGAGTCTTATTGAATATGGTGGGTATAGGTGACGAGAAATGCAATTTTTTTCAACATTGCTGTAGTATGGTTGTGGTAACCTGTTACCTATGGCTTAATTAAGTTTCAGTGAAATAATGTCGCTAGTTACAAATACAAAATATAGCTCAACATTGAAAATAGAAGCATTTTAACCAGTTCGTTTTTGATAGACGTGGAGCACTGAAAATCACCAAGTTCATGAAGCCATCAGGAACCACTTATTCCCATTTTACATATCAACATTATTTCTCTAATGCGTTGGCAACACGTATCCAAAATTTTAACGAAATCCGTTGATAGCAAGCTTTCCAAAATGAAGTGAATTTAAAGCATGAGTGATGTACCTCCTTTTGGCTTCTATCTTCAAAAGCATGTAAGCTACATTCATACCGATGCCACCAATATAACGAGAAGATTTGCCCCTTCATTTTGCATACCACTTTGTCCATTTCTTCACAAAATGCAAAAAACCCGCAAAAAAATGTGATGGGTGTAGTACCCCCTTAACATGTATCTTTGTCCAAAAAATCAACATTATATGATATCAGGAGGACGTTCCTCGTATTCAGAATGCAATTTGGTGTGTCTAAAGTGCTCTCAGGACCCACAAAAATATTGTGCAAAGATGGGTGACCGAGACCTCAACATTTTTTTAACCTGGCAGTTTTGGGTAAATCAGTCCACATAAAGGCAGCAAAAATCGTTTGACATTTAAGTTTGATAATATACTGCGCCAAAAAGTATCCTTACACATGGAAAAATAATATAATCCTGCATATTATGTCACCACGTTGAAGTTACAAGCAATTGAATAGACAGCGGTTCAGTTTTAAAAGTGACAAACTGCCCTATACAAGGCGCAAAAAGATTCCAACAAGTGCAAGAAAGAGACAACCGTTTCTTCAATGAAGCTTTATTTAAAGCAGTTTTTATTTCAGTTTTTACTTCTCTGTACATTCCATAACTTTCATTTAATTTGCCAGCTCTTTTGTTTCAGTTTTCTTTTGTTTCTTTTGTTTTAAATTAAAGGCACGCATAAATAAGCCATTCACCATTCTCAAACCAAATGTCTAGTCCGTGGAGTATTGAATAGGCCAGTTTCCCAGCAAACACAAAACGTTTTCGACATCATTCGCAAAAGGTTATAAAAGGTTGTCAGAAAACGTTTAAATGTCGGGTTATATAAAAGGTACATTAATGGCATATAACGTTTTCATAACATTAAAAGACATTTGTTGATAATCTACTGCCCAGCAAACACAAATGTTTTGCAGAAAACGTTTAAATGTCGGGTTATATAAAGGGTATAAAAACGTTTTAATTACATTCCAAAAACATTTTTGAAAACTTGATACAAAACATTCTAAACAGAATGTTATTTTGGGGATGAAAAAATATTTTGCAGACATGTTTTCCCAAAATATTTGCAATAACGTTTTAAAAACGTTTTCATTACATTTATATAACCCGACATTTAAATGTTATTAAAACGTTTTGAAAAAAATATTTTAAGAACATTTCTGTGTTTGCTGGGTGTAAACCTTTTAACATAATGTTATTGAAGTGTTGACAAAATATTTCGCAAAAATGTTTGCAAAAATAATTTATACAATAACAATTCGAAAGCATTAAAAAAAAATTGTTGTAGTGTGTTTTTCATACAAAACGTTTTAAAACGTTTTCATGACCTTTATATAACCCGACATTTTAATGTTATTAAAACGTTTTTACCTAAACCAAAACCCAAAATATAACTTATTTAAAACGTTTTTGTGTTTGCTGGGTTGGCACTTTTAAAACTGGACCTTCGTCTAATCAAATGCTTGTAACTTCTTGAAGTCATATTGGATTCAGTGGGTGTCATAATGTGCCGGATGAGTGCATCTATTAAATAAATAAAGTAACCCAAATATGGTTTAGTTTTAAAATTAGGATTTTTCTTCCAAGTGTAAGGATACTTTTTTTGCGCAGTATAGTTTGCCACGTGCATACTACATACCTTGGGATTGAGTTGCAATTGTTGTTCTTTGGGCAGACTCAACACATTTTCCAGATAATCCTTAATGTACATCTCTGGGTCGCCACCTGTCGAAGAGAGGAATCCAATGACAGTCTCTGACACAGTAAGGCAGTCACGAAGAGCCGTGATGGAAGTGAGCTCGGACAGTATATCCTTCCGAAGAGCGATGGACAATATCTCCTGTTAAAAATTGTTTTGTATACAGTTAGGTTAGGTCTGTTAAGGAGATTGCTACAATATTGTGGTTATTAAAATCCGAGTAGCTGAATCTAAAGGAAAGCCACATAATAGAATAGTGCCAGTATAAAGGTCAGTTAAAATTCAGGCCGAGATCGTTTTAAACTTGAATGTACAATAGTACCATGTGTCATTTTGAAACGGCATAAACTTATTTAGATTTTCAAATATACAATTTCTGCTATGATATTTCAATATCAATATTACAAATCATTTCAAAGAAATTGTGAAATAAATTTGATCGCCTTTAACTGCTTCAATTCATAAAAAACACTCTGACTGACTGAAGCTTTTAACTGTCTCGACTAAATCATTTTAGCTGGCCTGGCCTATATCGGCATTAATTTAGATGGCCTGAAGCTTTTTATTGGCTTGACCATGAACCTTTAACTGGTCTAATGCGGCCTATACACGATCAATATCAAAACCCTAGATACAAGAGTGCTTACACAATCTGCCATTGTGCACTGTACACACGAACATCAATAGTGATTTTTATTGTCCAACCATCAATAATATCCGACTCTAATTTACAGGGGCAAGTGCTATCTACCAAAAAACGTTTTAAAACGCAAAAAGGGGCCAAAGTTTAAAAATCTTTCCTGTGTGGCTTTTCACCCTTTTTTAAACTTGGTCCCATTTAATCATAATAACATGAAGAACGGGTCATAATTTTTCCATGCAACAAAATTAGCACTTAATAGTTTTGAGACTGTTCGAAAGCGGTGCAATATGACTTAGGCTATATCAATGTATGTAGGCCTATTATCAAAAACATTATAGAAGGTGTATATTTTATTATATTGTGTGTTTATATAAAGAGTAGTGTACATCTCTACATAAGGCGCAGAATCCAACATGACGATGAAAAATGTAAGAAAGTGAGTATTTGCTACTTTTTCTTAAATCAAAATACATTATAACGTCTATACGGAAATACTTCAATCACGCACGAACATTAATTCATTTACTCTACGAAATAAACACTGACAACTAAGAAAACCAACAGGTATAGATGACTCTGTATGGGTCTTTAGAAACTTTCATAAATGGTACCAAGTTTAAAAAAGGGTGAAAAGCCACACAGGAAAGATTTTTTAAACTTTGGCCCCTTTTTGCGTTTTAAAACGTTTTTTGGTAGATATTGATACTTTTTTTGAGTTGGATATCCATATTGCGCGGTTAGTGGTTCTTTGTAGCCATGCGAGGCAAACTAGTTGGATATCCATTATCGCGATTATTGGTTCTTTGTAGCCCTGCGGGGTAAACTACTTGGATATCCATATTTCGCGTTTTGGTAGATATTGATGCTTTTTTGAGTTGGATATCCACGGTTAGTGGTTCTTTATGGCCCTGCGGGGCAAAACAGTTGGATATCCACATTGCGCGGTTAGTGATTCTTTGTAGCCATACAGGGCAAACTAGTTGGATATCCATATTTCGCGGTTAGTGGTTTTAGCGACCCGTAACCACCCCAACCAGCTACATACCTCATCCAGCTATTTTACTTATCAAAATACTAGTGTCTACCCATCATGACGAAGCTCCTACTTCCGGTAATACCACACACAATTTATACTGGTGTGTTTATAGTGCAAATACAATATCCTTCGGTTGAGAAGGATATCGATCTACCCTACATACATATACTGCTAGTGTTTATCCGGATAATTTCTGACCGGATAGAAATTTACCGTAATGTACCGCACATCTGCTCCCACTATAAACACGCTCGTACACATAACAAATGCACTACGATCAAATAGGTTGATGACAACATTTGATTGAAATGACTGCACTGCACTATGATTTAGTGAAGGACACCGGTTCAAATCCTTTGTTTAGAGCCAATCGATAAAAGCATGCAGGGCCTCTATATGACCTTCATCCAGTAAGGATCAGCCAAGCACGAAAGGTTTCTTGTTTAGCTCAACTTTTTCTTCAAGTATTTATTACCGTAGGCCTATAATCATAATGCAGGCCTAAATCAAGTGTACTGAGAGAGTAGGAGGATTTGTTTGATATTATTCTTGATTTTGATTAATATTATAGTCATACCTGCTTGTTTCCTTAGCATCGGATATTAAAATTACAATTCTCCACATACACATTCCAGTTTGCAAGAGAAGATGTAAGAAAAGCAGGAGAACAGAATTACATCTTCTCTGGTATAGTACAAAGCTGTCTTTTTATAGTGTTTAGCAATATTTACACAACCACCAACTATCAAAAGACTGTGGGTTCTGGATTCTAGTCCGAGTAATTAATGGATTATTGTGTCATAATATGCCTACTGCGGTTGAAATTGCATACGATGATTCTACACTGACGTATAGAGAACATCATTCACAAACTTTCACACTTCTCGGACCTAAAGGTTATAAGGGATTAAACGCTTGAATGATGTTGTTCATACTTGCATCTACCGCCGCTATTGCCATCGCTCGATGCTAGCCATTCCAATATGCTTCTTGCGTGCAGTGTGCAAATAAACGAGTTAGGTGTGAAGCATGAACGAAAGATTATCATTGTTATACGTCAACAGATGCCCATAGGTGCTAGTATGAATTTCCATTTGGTATAATTGGGCACTTAGGGGTTCAATATAGATTATATACAATTAAGTATGATATATTTTCGATGGTAAATATATTTCACTTTAAAAGTTTTTAGTTTTCATAATTGCAATTTGTTAATATTATATAAAAAGCGGGTATAAGTCTATAATTGTAAGAGTATCCGATCATTTTGAATTTTAATAAATGCGAAACGCCGGCGGTAGTGACCAGCAAGAACTGCGATTCTTGCAGCCGCGATTCTTGCAGTAGTTTTTATGAATAGAATACAATAGCGGATACAATAGCGAATACAATAGAACTCTATTACGGGCAAATAAACCTTGTCGCGTTGCTAAATTTCACTTCTTCTTTTGTCATTAACTAACCGTTATTTTTTAAACTTTGGGAAAACTTCGACGCGAGGTTTTTAATGTACTAGATTTTGGGAAATGAGGCTTTTGAGATCTGCAGAAAAGGATATGATATAGCCCCTAAAAGGACCATAGTAATGGCGCACTACAGGCATCGTTTGTTTTTAAACCAGATCGAATTTAGCCATACAAATGGGTACAGAGAAAAGAAAATCAAATTGAAAGCGGATTTACTCGGCGCACTAAATAGTGCTCCGACACAATTTAGAGTAAAAATCTCTGATATTTTTAGTTTTGCGCTCAATCACTCGATATCGAAGAAAAAGACATGTGCATTGGAGTCAGAGACTAGATATACGTAATTCATCATGCTTCCGTTTATTGTCTAGTCGTATTTTCAAACTCAAAACACCTACTTATGACAGGTAATTGTTGTTTATCTTAAATGGAAATTCAATGTTTCTGATCGTAAAGATAGAGATTGTTGTAGCTGGTATATCAGTATGACACCATGGATCATTTTGTATATTGCAGTGTTGCTTTGTGTGGTAACATTAAAATCCCACTCGTAAGTAGTCGTAGTCTATCCTGCCCTCTACTAAAGTTCAGTGACCTGATCTTGAAAACTTTTACCAGTCGAAAAAGGATTTAAATAGCCAAATGATTACTAGCCAACACTTTTGTGTATCACAAGTGTCATTTAAAGCCTTAATGTACGATTTCCATCAAATTTCAAATTGGTTATTCTATACTCAAAATGCTGAAATAATACTAGTAATAATGTAGGGTAGGGTTTCTGTCGAGTTTGAGCTGAAATAGCAAGGTATAGTGAAAAAACCCTACTGGTTATTTTGACCGTTTAACATGCAGTTCTATAACAGGACATAAAGTCATAGTTTTATGAATTATGATTTTATGTCGAACTTTGCTCTGTTGACTTACTAGCACAACAAATTTGGCTGATTCCATTTAGGTGGAAGTTGGGACATGTGTAAATCAGGTTTGAAAAAACTTAACCAATTTCATATTATAAGATCGTACATTATGGCTTTAAGGGTATACGAGATATTGTTGGTCGAAGCAGCCAAAAAAATCGTTTTTCATTATCTGAATCAACATATTTTACAAAAGTTCAGTGATATTTGAATTCTTTCACACGCTCGCTATGAATTGAGCAATGCAATTTTTGCTAAAGCTCACTACCATTCCCAAGATGCTGTGAACTACTTTTTTCTGCTGCTGCTTCGACCAACAATACATCGTATAACCTTAAATGAGCCTCTCGACTATATTTACCTGAGGGTTTACGCTCTTTCTGATTGCTTGGAATACCCTATTGCTGAGAGCCCCTTCTCGGAAAATCAACTCCTCTACTCTCTTTGTAATCAGCGGTCTTCCTCTGACGTAATGATCTTCTATTGCCCGCTCTAAATTATCCAGGTTAAATGTCAATTAACTTTCTTCTAATGTACGGCAGCAATGTGCATGAATAAGGGGTAGGAGTTCCTTGTTCAAATCATAAGCCACGAGATGTGAATTCGTCACACTTCCAGGAGGAAAAAAAGATGTTCGGGGTTGCATTTGGGGTTTATGAATAAATAAATAAATAAATAAATAAATAAATAAATAAATAAATAAATAAATAAATAAATAAATAAATAAATAAATAAATAAATAAAAATAAATAAATAAATAAATAAATAAATAAAAATATACTAGCCTTCCTTGGAATTGTCTCAAATCCTGGTAAAATTGAATGAAGGCATTGTGACATTCAATGAGGAAGTTCACCAATTCAGTAGAGCACAGACCATCACCGGTTGATGTAGGAAGAAACACGACCAGATTGCAATTCTTGAAGTCCAACTTGCCTTTGTATTCATTCGGTATGCTTGCTGAAGCAGCTGTGTGCGTGATGGCATGAAAAATTGATCCCAGTAATGTGTGGTTATAATTTTATACTAACTTTTATCTGCATTTAGTTTTTAACGATTTAGTTAGTGTGCAAATTTTACACGTGAATTCTCTTTTTGAGGCGGACAACAAGCATATAATAAAACAAGTAACAACCATGATAATCGTAGACTTCAACACTTAGAATTTGAAGGTAAAACAATGAACAATACAAGAAATTTACCTAGCTCATTCCCTTCTATTTCGATCACTTGGTTCCATGCAGTTAGAAAGCTTTCCATTAAACGTGTGGTCTTTTTGTCAGCATCATACGCTACATTTGAAATTAAAACAACAACAACGATGTTCTGGTGTGAGTGATAGTTCACATGGCGGCTTTAAGACATATTACTGACAATGGTATAGATAGGCCTAAATCCTTGACATTAGTAGCTTGGAACATTTTTTTTCCTCATCACAGTCACTATCATTGACCTTAGAACCCGCTCCACTCATGACATAAAACATGTTATTGAGTACGTAAATCTTGTTTACAAATGGAGTGGTAGTTAACCATTTTTGCATCAAATTCACTTGATTACTCACTTAATTAAAGAAACAAAAAAATAAGAGATCCCATGAAAACAAAATCACAAAACTTTAAATTAGCACAGGCATTACTCAAGTTTCTGAGGGGCAGTGGTACTTAGCCCTAGCAATATTGTAACATTTTCACATAAAACAGATTTGTCTCCTTTTAATTTTGACCCTAACAATGCGTGTTACTCCGTCGATCGTGAATGAAGTCAGTCCTTGAGATGTGTTATGATCATCCCGTACGGTAGGTACGTACATTGTACTATGAACATCGCATACGCGTTCGACGAGTATTTCGAACGTATGAATAAAACGACTGGGCATGTAGTTTACAGCACCTAAAGCCATGATTTCTGCAGGGTACATTTGCATAAAAATCAGAACTTTGAAAAACGCTGGGTGTCCTCCTCAGTGAATGTTACAATATTGATTCGATGAATCATATGTGATGCGATCAAATCAGTCGGAACTCGGAAATATTGATTTTGAGATATAGCCAAACAAAGCAAATATTTCTTTTTGTTTCCTGTTGTTTTGGAAACTCTTTAATTGCTCAGATCTTTGGAACTGGTTGCTCAATTTCAATGGAGTTTTCTGCAAAATGCAGGTTTGTAAATGTTTTTAAAAATCTTGTAAGAAACTGAAAATATAATATTTCCGAGTTCCGACTGATTTTGCTTGATCGCATCACATATTATCCTTACACCTGTGTGTTTATAAATAAAATTAAACAAATAATATGCATTATGCTCTATAGTAACTTACTTGCGGAAAGTTTTCTGGCTTCTACTAGGTCGACACATCTATGATACCGTTCAATTAGAAGGCGTTGCAAGCGAATGATATCCGGCAAGTAGATCATTGCTCTCAGTACTGGCTCCTGAAGTTATAAATCATGCAAATAATCACCTATAGCAGTTCAGACATCAATAAATGCCAGAAGGCTTCATTTTAGCTTTATTTCATGCTCCATTTTCGTCAAATGCTGCTTTCTAAATTCTAACATTCAAAAATGTCCTCCCCATGTTCATATTTTCCGGCCCTATCTGACGGGGGAGAAAAGTGTTTAATGCTAAACACCCGTTGATCTAAATACAATATAAAACGTACTAAAAAGAAGTGTCGTTTGTTATGATAGCTGTGTCCTGGAGCTCTACTATGTTGGTGGTGTTTTCTCAACAACTAAAACCCCAAAGAAAAAACTAAATTTTGAAATGCGAGGTAAACTATTTACTTTCGAATCACGGGTATTAGATGACAACAGATCGAGTATCTGTGTAAGATCGCAAGATCGCCATTCAATGAACTATTCTGAAAAACAGAACAGCTACCCCCTTCCCTCTATTCATTAGGTGTAGGGAAACCGTGATTTGAATTAATGCATCAGGGAGTTTAAAAAGGTATTTTCTCTACTTTTAACTGTACTTTTAAATTTGCATATTTAATTTCATGTATACCTGTTGAATGAATGCATCCAATAGTTGGTATTGTTTCTGTCCACTTTTCTGCCGTTCACTATCCATGTATTGGTGCAATGTGGCAACACTTATTCGGGGTTGGTATTGCCAAGCTACTGGCAACGTTGCGAGTCGTTGTACATCTCCCACTGTGGCGGCCTCCAGTGATTCAGGTTTGTGGAGAACTTGTAGCACTACATCTTTTTCGTCTGCTTGCAGGTCTCTCTCGGTCTTTAAGCAACATTTAGATACCAGCCCATGGTCCTGTATTTGGAAATAATAGGAACATTTATTGTTATCAATTAATAACTAGAATACACTCAGAAGTGGCTGAAACATCTTGCAGTCACCGGATAAAAATATACCTTTATAGTGCGGTTTATTATTTCTAAAATTTATAATACCGAGAGTAAACTGTTTATTGCATAACGAGACTTAGGAGATTACAAGAGAGATGTGGGTTGAATGAGCAAGAGTTTTGAATTTGAAAAAACAAATGCAGAATGCAAGTGGCATATTATTATTATTATCATTATCATTATCATTATCATTATTATTATTATTATTATTATTATTATTATTATTATTATTATTATTATATACGAGTGTCATTGCCTTCCAAACTAACAAACAAAATAAATTATTGTGGTAAATTCACATACTTTTTATGTAAATAAATTCCTCAGGTTTGTATCTTGCTTGGCAAAACCAGTACTCTAATATTTATTTGGCCCCCTCTTTCTGATCTACATCGCTTCCCATGTCGCAAGGGCAAATCATGTCGTCAATTGGGAGGACTCCAAGATACTTGTCAAAGAGCATGTCAGGTCCAGAGAAGTACAGAAATCAATGGAGATCAGAAAGAGGGGGACAAAGACCATGAATAGAGAGGAAGGCACTTATTTCCTAAGTCACGTATATGACCCACTTTTGAAGACTGGAGATAAGACCACTCACGACCAGAAGTCAGTTTCCCGGGAAGGTAGATCAGATGGTCACATCTGATGAAGTCCTTCGACAAGTAGGACGAAATATTAAAGTAAGTATATACTTTGGCCAAGCAAATGAATATACAAAAGCCACCTAAGTCCATACTTTGGCCAAATTGAGTTAAGCATGGGAAATTGTTGCTATACATAGGCCTGTCATATGTATGGAAGAACAACTCAAATTCATCCTCTGTGTCTATTGAGCATGTGAAAAATAGCATGTATGAAAGAATCACCCAATTCCATGATTTGAGTCTTGTAACACATTGATTGAAATCCAGTATGTATAAAAGTCCACTTGTAACACATTCATTGCTAGAGAGTGACTTTTGAACCAAAAATGGGTTTAATAAAGGAAAGTGTGTGGTTTATATTACATGGCAGAATGCTTATCAACATACATACCTGTGTGCTTTATTTTGTATTATCTTACTAGTGGTGATCTCATTCTAACATTGTTGTCTTTGTATATGATTCAAAAAAACCACCCAAGTCCAAAATTTAAAATGAACCCCACGAAGTCCCTGAAATGCTAATCGTCATACCTAATACAGGTTAATCCACTCATTTGTACGTTAAACTTACTATATTGACCAGGTAAATCTAACTGAAGGATTAAAATGATACACAGGTTTTTCTCTCAAAATCACTTCCCATGGACTTGGGTGGCTTTTGTATTCATGTATTCAAATACACCAATAGGTATAGACATTTGATAATGTGAATGTGAAAGTATGACTTTCCATAGATAATCGCCAAGGTCAACATCTTCAGATTGCCTTCGTGGAAGAATGTTTTGCATCGCCTGTTGATAAACAATAAAGCAGCTATTTTTACAACCAGATGCAGAACATTCTACAGATAATTATGAATCAGATTTCCGCGTGAACATTTTGAACAATTACATGTGCTTCTCAACTTATCTAATGACCAACACGTTACTCGCAGTCGAGTCGACGCTTGATCCACTGTTATTAGTTAATACAACAGGAGTTATTAATGGGTTTGACGAGATGATGAGATGTTTATCAGTTATATTAGAGTTGTTATGATCAAATTGATAAATTTCTGTTTCCCACAACGATAATTTATTCTAGCTTAGCTAAAAAATGTTGTTGTGTTGGCCTCGGCGTCCATTATTTTTAAATACATTAAAAAAAGGTTTTATTATTATTTTTAGCAAAACAAAATTGAGGGGGTAATAACCCGTAGCCTATTTTTTGATCCCCTACGTTCGCTAAAAAGATTGGATAGTAGATAGTAAAACTAGCCGGCACTCAACTTAGGCTAGCTATAGCCTTGATAGGACCTACTCACTGAATCATAATTTCCATGGCTGTTATATTGTTTACTTCAAGAAAATGTTCAACATTGGGAGAACAACACATTTGTTTTCCTTTATCAATAACAGCGTGGTGATTTAACGATGAACACTTAAAATGCACATGTGCAAAAGGAATATTCTCAATTAGTCATTTGCCGACAAAAATGTTTACATTTGTGACAAAATACTAGTATTTTTGTCTATAACCATGCTTAACTCAATTTGGCGCACACTATCAATTGCAATAAAGAATTCTGAGGATCTTCATCAGTTTCAGCAATACTGGAAAACAGCTTTGACCGCTAAGAGCAGATTAATAAATAATAAAAATGTAAATTAGAGTAATTGAGTCAGATAATTTCGGGAGGTGCAATTTGATACTAATAATATAAAAAAGAGGACTCCTTGTACTTATGCTGCCTATACACGATCAATTTTATTTATCAATATGTGGGACCCTATAGGCAATAGTGGAGACAAAATTTACCATTGTGCACTAATGTTCATGTGTATAGTGCACAAAGGTAGATTTTGTATGCACTCTTGTATCTAGGGTCTTTGATAGTGATCAAATTGAACGTGTTTGGGCCTCACATAACACATCACGCATCAGTTAATTTCAATCGTCTTAAATGTTTGAAGTTTCCATTTCATTTAATAAAACTGGCTTTACAGGTCTATCAAAATGTATTGTTTAACCAATGTTTAAAGAAGTCCTCTTACTTTCATCTCCCGTGGTTCCAGTAGCAACTTTTGCAACGGCTGTCGTAGGTAATCCTTTGGGCTACATTGGATGGATAACATTGAATGAACCACTACTGCAATGATCATCTGATGGTCATATGACTGCTTGGGTGCCACGACAAGGTTGTAATTCCCTTCTACGTGAAGCAGGTTTCGAACTAACCGAAAACCAAATTCCTATAGATTAAAAAAATATAAAGAGTATACCTTCAAAATAAAATTCATAAAATTATCTTTTCCGACATCTATGGTAATGATGACGAACGACGGGCGTGGTTTTAATCCACATTATTATGACAAGAATCATCATACCAAGCATCATACTAACCTTGTTTTCGTATGGTCCATCCTGGATGACACTCGTTAGGGTTTGCTTCATCTGCAAAGACAGAAATAGAAGGACAACAATCAATAATATGCCTAGGTAGTAGGCCAAAATCAATCAAATGGTATAAAACCCAACCAAATGTAAGAAGATGTTAGGAACCAACAAAACGGAGGTTGCAGGTAATCACAGTCTTTATTTAGATATTTAACAAGCTTTCGGACATTTTCCTTCATCAGGTGAACCTGAAAC